>NW_024081508.1:703974-803431 GCF_003009895.1 Hyaena hyaena
AGAAAGAGAGACAGCGTGAGCGAGAGAGGGTCAGAGAGAGAGGGAGACACAGACTCTGAAACAGGCTCCAGGCTCTGAGCTGGCAGTCAGCACAGAGCCCGACGCGGGGCTCGAACCCACGAATGCGAGATCATGACCTAAGTGAAAGTCGGACGCCCAACCGACTAAGCCACCCAGGCGCCCCCAGCTCTTGTTGGTTTTAAAGACCTGTTATCTCTCTGTATCTATGAGCGCTGCTATATCCAAGAAGACTCTTTGTCCAGAGCCTATCCTTTCAGAGAGTGTCTTGCTGTCATTCAGAATAGAAAGAGAGAGAATACCAAGAGTTTCCCAGAGAAACAAAAACTAAGGGAGTTCATGACCACTAAACCAGCCCTGTAAGAAATCTTATGGGAGACTTTCTGAGTGGAGGAAATAAAAAAAGACCAAAGCAACAGAGACTACAAAGGACCAAGAGAACATCACCAGAAACACCTATTTTACAGTTAACACAATGGCACTAAATTCATATATTTCAGTAATCACTCTGAATGTAAATAAACTAAATCCTCCTATCAAAAGGCATAGGGTATCATAATGGATTAAACAAACAAACAAACAAAAACAAAATCCATATACATGGTGCCTATAAGATATTACTTTTAGAACTAGAGACACCTGCACATTGAAAGGGAGTCGGATGAGGATCACCTATTATGCTAATGGAAGTCAAAAGAAAGCCAGAGTAGCCATTTTTATATTAGACTAACTAGATTTTATTTTATTTTTTTTTCTATTTATTTTTGAGAGTGAAATAGAGTGCATGACAGTAGGGGAGGGGCAGAGAGAGGCAGACAGGATCCAGAGTGGGCTCTACTCTGACAGCAGAGAGCCTGATGTGGGGCTTGAGCTCACAAACTGAGATTATAACCTGAGCTGAAGGTAGACACTCAACTGATGGAGCCACCCAGGCATACATAGATTTTAAAACAAAGACTGTAGCAAGAGATGAAGAAGGACATTACAGTATAATTAAGAGATCTATACATCAAGAGTATCTAATAATTATAGATATCCATGCCTCCAACTTGATAGCACCCAAATATATAAATCAAATAATCACAAACATGAATGAAACTCATTGATAATAATACCATAATAGTAGGAGACTTTACTTCCCACGTATAGCAATGGACAGATCACCTAAGCATTGCTTTCTTTTAAAATATTTTAACATTTATTCATTTTTGAGAGAGAGATAGACTGTGAGTGGGAGAAGGGCAGAGAGGGAGGAAAACACAGAATCTGAAGCAGGCTCCAGGCTCTGAGCTGTCAGCATAGAGCCCTGACGCGGGCCTTGAACCCACCAGCGGTGAGATCATGACCTGAGCCAAAGTCGGACGCTCAACCAACTGAGCCACCCAGGTGTCCCTAAGCATTAATTTTTTTTAATAATGATTTTTAATTTTGCGTTCTTGAGATCAAGTTCAGTTGGTCATGATATTTTATGCTTTATATTTTTTGCTGGATTGTTTTGCTAGTATCTTATTGAGGATTTTAGCATCTGTGTTTATAATTCATATTATCCTGCGGTTTTAATTTCTTGTACTGTTTTTGTCTGATTTTAGTTTGAGGACAATCATCAAATTATAAATTAGTTGCTAAACTTTTCCTTTTTCTTCTATTTTCTGAAAGATTTTATGCAAGATTTGTATTATTTTATTCTTTAAACATCTGGTAGACTTCAGTGAGATCATCTAGACTTGACATTTTGTTTCATAAAGGGTTTTATCTATGAAATAAATCTGTTAAATATAGGACTATTTAGAATATTTGTCTTATTAAGAGAATCTACTGTTATGTCTTTCAAGGAAATGGCCCATTTTCCTCAGGTCAAATTTATGTTCATGGTATCTTTAGTGGACTAAATGGTTATGCCTCTTGCAGATTCTTATTTTGAAACCCCAATTCTAATGTGATGGTATTTGGAGATGGGGCTTTTGAGAGATAATTAGGTCATGAGGGTAGGACCTTCAGGAATGAAATTATTGCCCCTATTGCTGCAGGATTCTCGCACAGAGAGTCGTGACACCGAGGCTTTTCTTTCCAGGAAGAAACTTTATTCGTGCTGGCACCTTTCAGTTGGGTTCGTACCCAAAGAACTGAGCAGCCCACATCACATGGCATAGTTTGTTTTTTTTTATGCATTTTCTATTTCTTTGTCTCTCATATATGGTAACATACATAAACATGCAGTCTGATTAAGTTGTCTCAGTTTACAAGGCCATGGGGAATGTAGGGACCTAAGCACATATCTAGATGACCTTGAAGCCTTCTCTCCTCTTTTTTTTCTCTCTCCTTAGGGAGGAGTTCCTACCACACTGTAAGAAAGAACTAGAGAGCTAACTAGGTCTTCCCTCACCATTGGATGTTACAGCAAGAAAATAGCCATCTGTAAAACAGAAGGAGGGCCTTGCCAAGAATCTGACCATGCTGGAACCTGATATGGTCTTCACGTCATCAGAACTATGAGTAACAAATTCATGTTGTTGATAAGCCAGACATTTTATAGTATTTTTAAACAGCAGCCCATGCTAAGGTAGTGTTGTTCCTAGTATTCCCTTATTAAATTTTAATATCTCTTCAGTTTATAGAGATACCCCCTCTTTTATTCCTGATATTAGAACTTTGTTTACTCATTTTCTTTGTCAGACTGGCTATAGTTTTATCAGTTTTATTGATGTTGACAAAGAACCGGGTTTTGATTTTATTTGTTTTCTCTATTGTTTTTCTGTTTTCAATTTCTTTGATATTTGTTCATGTTTCTATTTCATTTTCATGCATGCTTTGGGTTTATATTGCTTCTCTTTTTCTAGATTCTTAAGATACAAGCTTAATGATTTGAGGTCTTTATTCTTTTTCAAAATAAATATATGAATTTAATGCTATACATTTCAAGAACTCCTGACTTTGATCTATCTCACAAATTCTGATATGATGTATTTCTTTTTCACTTAATTCAAAATATATTTGAATTTCTCTTTGGCATAGTAATTATAGAAGTGTGTCATATAATTTTCAAATATATAGAGGCTTTCCAGATATTTTTCTGTTACTGATTTCTAGTCAAATTCCATTAGAGTGACAAGATAAAATTTGTATAATTTCATTTTCCAGTGAATTTGTCAATTTTTTTTCTGTGACCTAGAATGTGTTCTTTTTTGGTGAATATTTCATATGCACATAAAAAGAATTTGTCATGCTGTTGGGTTGAGGCTTCTATATATCTCATTTTGGTGAAGATAGTTGATAGAAGTTCTGACATTGATCTCACTTCTGATCAGTAACTTTAAGATTCAGGATACAATCTAGTCTTTGTAGGGGTAGCTTTTTCCCACACCAAGCAATTCTCTAGGCACCAGCAGGATTTCCTGCAATTCAACTCAATTCTGAGACCTTGAGACAGTAGCAGATCCCACAGGTTAAGATAACATCAGTCTCATAACACCCCCCTCATCAGATTGAGGCATATGTCCAGATTTTCACCTGGGCTTCTGACCCACAGGCTGTAGGTTGGAAGTTCCAACAACCCTATTCTTATATTCAGTTACTTTTCTAGAGCTGCTCACAGAACTCTGAAGCATTTTACTTACTAGATTAAGGGTTTATCATGAAGAAGTTTAACTCAGGAACAGCATGATGGAAGAGATGCATAGGACTAAGTATGGAGAAAGGAAGAGGAGCTTCCATCCCCTCTCCTAGTATGCCATTCTTCCCAAATCTCTACTGTGTTTACCCACCCAGAAGTACTTTGAATATCCTTCTTTGGGGATTTTATGGAGGCCTTAATTACATAGCCGCAATTGATTAAATCATTGGCTATTCACAAATGATTGACTCTTCACCTCTCACCTCCCTAGAAGACAGGAGAGTAGGACAGAAAGTTCCAACCCTCTAATCACATTATTGGTTCCCTTGGCATTCAGCCCCATCCTTAGATGTGGTTTAAAAGTCATCTTATTAACATCACAAAAGACACCTTTATTGCTCTCAATTCCTAGGAAATCCCAAGGGTTTTTGGAGCTCAAATAGAAATGGGGATGAAAACCAAATATTTATTTCTGATACCTCACAATAGCACAAAAGTAGTGTTCAAGTCTTCTACTTCCTTTATGGTTTTCCATCTACATGTTCTATCAACTGTATTCAAGTGAATGTTGGTATCTCTAAATGCATACACAGATATATTTAAGTTCCGATGTAATTTATACTTATTATATCTTCTTGTTGAAACATTCTTTTTATCACTGTATAATATCCCTCTTTATTCTGGTAACTTTCCTTACTCTAGCCACTCCAGCTTTCTTTTGATTAGTATTTATGTAGAATAACTTTTGCTATTTTTTTTTACTTTAATCTGTCAATATAACTATATTTAAAGTGCATTTTGCATAAAGAGCAAACATTTGAATATTTTTAATCCAGTCTAATTATCACTGTCTTTAAATTGGTGGTCTTAGATAATTTATATTTAATATAATTTTAATACATTTGTATTTAGATTACCCTTTTAATATTTTTTTCTATTTCACCTGTTCTTTATTTTTTTTCTTTTTTGCCTTCTTTGGTTTATGAGATAACTTTTAGAATTCCATTTTAATATATCTATTGAATTTTTCACTGTATATTTTTATATTTATTTTACTGATTGGGGTTTATGATATCCACTTGTCAATTTTCACACTTAACACAGAATCAATACTTTACATATTTATGTGAAATGTGGAGCAGCCCTTACAACATTTTAAATCTCTTTACTCTCCTTATGTTATAATTGTCCTATGTTTTCTATCTGGAGGAATTGAATTTCCATCAGCCAGTCTTAAATATGTATTATCAACTGTCACACATATGTTTTCTATCTAGATAAATTGAATTTGTATTGGCCAGTCTTAAATATGTATTATCAACTGTCACACATACTTAGAGGAAAAACATGGTCTATTATATTTATAAATATATTTAGTTTTTCTTCTTTTATTTCCTAAGTTATCATGTTTTCTTCTGGCATCATTTCTCTTTTGCCTGAAAAACTGTCTTTAGTATTTCCTTTAGAGTTGTGTTGTTAGAAAGAAATTATTTTAGTTTTTCTTCGTCTGACTATATTTTTATTTTAACCTCACTTTTGAAGAATATTTTTGCTGGATACAGAATTCTTGGTTAACAATTGTTTGCTTTTGGCACTTAAAAAAATGTGTTCAACTGCATGCTGGTTCCCACAGTCTGTGAAAAGAAATCAACAATTATTAAAATTGCTTTTTATCATATATATTATGTGCCAATTTTTTGGCTGTTTTAAAGGCTTTTGGTTGTTTTTTTAAATCTTTGGTTTTAATCAATTCGATTAGGATGTGTATGGATGTAGTTTTTTGGAGAGCTTATACTGTTTATAATCCACAGAGGTTCTTATGTCTTTCATAAAATTTGGGATGTTTTAAGATACTTTTTCTATTTTCAGGAAGTAGGGAGGGCACAAACTTTCTCCTATACTTCTCCTATACTTATGTGACTACAATGACACATATAATAGATCTTTTGGTAGTGTCCCACAAGTCTATAGGCTTTGATCATAATATTTTTCAATCTTTCTCCTCTATTAGTCATAATGAATCATTTCTATTAGTTTACACTCAAGTTCACCAAATCTTTCTCTTATAATTTTCAATCTCTCATTGGGTCCATCAAGTGAGATTTTTATTTTGGTTGTTGTGGTTTTTACTTTTAGAATTTTCACTTTTTAAGTAACTTACACTTGTAAAATTTTCAAGCTTTTTATTTCAAGAATTCTTACTCTCAGTTCAAGAAAGTTGATTATAGTAACTGTTTTTAAATCTATGTCAGCTCATTCCAACATATAAGTCTGTGTGTTTGGCATCTGTTGATTTCCTTTTACCTTGAATGTTGTTGAAATGTCCACGTTTCTTTGTATGTTACCTTTGTATTATGTCCCAAATACTTGAAATATTACTTTCTGAGTCACATTAAAATCCTCTAGAGAATGTTAATTTGTTAGTTTGTTTTAACACTTTTGTTGGTCTAGGTTTTAACTTCTGTCTTATGTAGGCTGTGACTCTAATGTCAGTTCAGTTTTTAAAGAGTTAGCTTTGCTGTTGGAATTCACCCTTATGTGCTGCTCAAGGACTTCTCTGGGACCTGATAGTGGCCTACATTTGTTCTCACCACATTTGATTTGGGAATCATGTCTGCAGTTTCATAACTAGAACTTAATATATAGGTTTTCTTCTTGGGATTTGGCCAAATATCCTTTTTTCCCATTATCTCCCCATTTCCTTGTCTTTCAGAGGCTACCATTCTTGTTCTCTGGCCAGAAAGCAGGATTTCAGGTTCCCCCATACTGTTGTAAATCTCCTACAAATACTTTTTCCCCCCTCCAGGGCAAATAAGTGAACCTGTTTGCTGCTACCATCCCTACATCATAGACTTAAGACCAGGACTAGGTTATGCCTCCAAGGCAGACAGAGCTGGGAGGTTCCTTCTCCCAGTCCTCTGGCCACAGGGAAAGGCTTTTCCATGGCCACACTTCAGGCAGTCACTCATTCAGACTGCTCTGTGTCCAAGGAGGATGATGGAAGTGTAAAAAGAAAAAAAAGCTGGCCAATGTGCTAGTCTTTCTTCAAGTTTTGATTTTTCTCTCCAATTTACTAGCTATTATTTACTTTTCAGGGTTTTTGATCAATGTTTTGATCCATCCAGAGTTTTAAATTGTAATAAATGGAAGAGGTAAGATATTTAATCTACCTTAATCATACCAGAATCTTGCTGGTATATATCTTAAAAAACAGTCTTCTTATCATAGAAACGTTCAGAATTAACTCTAAACTAAAGAGATAAATAGGGACAGAGAATCCTTATTTCAATTACCAAAACACCTATAACAATACAAATGGAATTAATTAATCTCCATGATCTTTTGGTTCTTATATTGTATTTCATATTAATGCTAAATGAGGTGAAGGAGCAGCAGGGTTAGTGGCAAATACAAAATTAATTAAAATTCCATTACCTGGATATCAAGGATATTCTTTCATTTTTCCACTTGCATAGCCTTACTTCTTCAGAGAGGTTACATTTCCAGTAAAGTGAGAAAACACATAGTGGACACCTCAGTGTTGAATTCTGAAAGACAGCACCAGTTCCAATTATATTTCCAAGCAGGAATGCCTATTTTCCTACCATGGAAGCTACTTAACTGTTTTCCCCCCATTTATTGCATCTACCAGATGAGATTGTGTGGGGGATTGCCAGTTTCCAATACAGAGAACATCTCCCTAATAGATTCACATTTCAAGAAGCTGCAGGAGACTGGTGTCAATCTAGCATTTTATTAAGGAGACAGCATATGTGAATTGCTATGTAGCAGATGTGTGCATATATGAGGCTCAACTCAGTAGAACATTTCCACAATTTCCTTCAAGGGGTAAAAAAGATGAATAAAAAAAGCCTAGCAATTGTTAATCTGAATCTAAAAATAGCAACCCAGTTTGTTCTCCACAAGCTTCCAGATGCTTTATTTGGAAATTTGGAAAATTTTACTGAAAGATTCTTTTCAGACAATTTTTCTCCCTTAGAGTGAGATATATTTCCTATCCACTTAAATAAAAAGATATTTAGTTTTTAATTCATTTAAATGATCAATATGCACATACAGACCTCAAGTGATTTAAAATAGTTTACAGGAAGAATGATCCAAAAGATTTTGAACTAGGGCAGGAAGCAACCTGGACACTGTTTTCCAAATCCTCCTCATATATTCCTTTTTCTGAGATTCACAGAATGACATCATTGCCACTCATATTATTAACTTATTAGTGTTATAATTTTTGTTAATAATAATTTTTTGGAGCCCTTACTGTATACTGGGAACAGAACTAAATGTTTTATATACTCTTAGTTCTCACAATAACTGCATGCATTATATACTATTGTTATTTTTACTTTTAAGGAAAGTAACTGAAGCTTAGAGAATTTAATTGCCCAAAGTCTACTAGATATAAAACAGCAAAGCCAGGGTGTGCATACAGTTCTATAGGACTCCAGTGTTCATACCCTTAACCACTATAGCATACTTCCATTAAATTCATACAAAGAAATTGAAGGCTGATAATAAATATAGTTGTTGACCTCCCAAAAACAAATCTTTGAATTTAAATCAGGTTCTCAATTCTGAAGACCTAGAAGAACTGGTTATTAAGGGAATTTCAAGCAGGTTGGTAGCTTATATAATTTGAATTAGAGGTATTTTTCAGTAGCTTTCATATTATAAATACAGGTAGTTGTTATTTGCGTTTTGAATAGGTTCCATCTTGGTTAGTAACATGTTCATTCCCCAGTACTATGTGACATTGCACAGGGAAACTGTTCCAAATCAGTGTGGTTCTTTCTATAGATATGAATCAGTCAAACTTGTTTGGTTGTGATTATACGCATCTAGTCCAGGATTTACGAAAGTGTGAATTATAACCTAATGATATGTTCAGAAAATGTGATTTAGTAGATGGTACCAACATTAAAATTAGGAAGAGAAAGAGAAAAAGAAAGTAATACAAGAATACAAAATATCAGTATGCATTATGAAAGCTAGTTACTGTTTCCTGAAATATTTGTACCTGTTGTAAGTGCTAACCCTCCAGTGGGACCAGCTGAACTAGTTGTTACAATGAAGTATTTTTCTGTAATTGGTAAAGTCAAGGACTCCAATGACCTCTAGTGTCCTCTGTCTCTTGACACAGCACCTTCTCTGGGCCCTACCATTAAAGCCCATCAGAGTCTAAAAGATAAAGTGTTTTCCTGATGCATTAAGGTATTTTAGCTATACTATTACTGTCTGTTTTGACCTGTGTCCATGACGGAATATTTCATATATATTCCCATTTTCATCCATATTATTCAGGTACTAAATTGTGATTTAAAATGTATATTTTACATGGATCATGGCAAATATAATTTCATTCCCCCAGGTTAGTTAATCTATGCAGTGGTTCTTAATCAGGAAGAGTTTGACCTCTTAAGGAATATTTGGCTATGTCTGGAGACATTTGGGAGCATATCACAACTAGAGATGAGAGAATGGAGGAGAGGAGTGTCATTGGCAACCAACGGCTAAAGGGTCAAGAGTGCTGCTAAATAACCTACAGTACTACACACAGCCTTTCATAACCAAGGAGTGTCTGGCTCGACAAGTCAGTAGTGCCAAGGCTGGAAAACTCTGGTCTGTCAGTTATACGGAGATGCAGTCTTCCATTTTCTTGTATATAACATTCTATAATCATTATTCTAAACCTGTTATCACAAATAGATTTTAATTTTCTATGTTTTCTAAATTATGTTGCTTAAGCAAGGTGTTTACACTGAGATTTGGAGAATTCTGTTCTTGACTTGCATGTAGGTTTCATTTTATTTTCTGTTGTATCTAGATTGCGAGATGTCTTTCTTCTTGTTTGAGTTCTGATTTTCAGGACAGTTCCCACAAAATTATAGATATTACAGTCTCTGATTGGTTTCAGAGGATTTTCATCACCTGGATGAGGAATAAGTGTTTGTTTTCCTGATGAGAACTGTGAATAACCGTGGCACGGCCACTCCTCTGTGTACTGCTGAGTTTATAGGCTATGACTGGGTAAATATTCACAAATTGGCAGTGGATTACTCCTTTATACTATGCAAATTGTAATGTTAGGTTTAGGATAACAGCTACAATGCTATTTTATTGAATTTTACAGTTTCCATTTAAACATGCTTATTTTTTTTCTGCAAGTAATTGAAGCAAGCAACAAATTGAAAAAAGAAAATAGTTTCTGCTATCTCTGTTATTTATGATATTGTGTTTTCATTGCCAACATGTTTCTTTTAACTTAAAAAATAAAAACAGTGTATGTGCATGGACATACATGTGTAGGTGAAATATTTTAGACCTTAAGCCACTATTGAATTTCTAGGGAGTTAATACTCTACAAGTTGAAAAATTACATTTGTTTTACAAAATTAGGCTGATGCTTATAGAAATATGTTGGAGATTTTTTCATATCAACATGGATACATCAACCTTAGTTTCACATTGTGATTATATCATAATTTAACTGTAAGTGAAGTATGTATACAGTATGAGTATATCATATTTAATATACTCATACCTCTTATGGATGGATATTTGATTCTCTCTCCTATTAAAATTATACTTCATTAAACATCATTTTACATTTATATATTTTTATTCAGGTGTATCTGTTTCTAACAATGAAATCAATATGTGAACTGCAATACAATCATTTAATTTTGGCATAAATTCTTAAATTGGTAAAATCTGAGTTTTGGCAGCTAGGTTAGTTAAAATATTAACAAACTGGAGAAGAAATAAACTTGTGAAGTTGAGATAAATAAAAGATTGAAAATTAGTTGCTTTCTCTTTTGATTTGAGAAAAAAATTGAAGCTCGATAGGATAATATTAAAGAAAGTAAAAATTTTCCTTAGAGGCCTCTTATAGTTTGAATTTTTATAATGTTATAACCCTGTAGTATCTAACTTTTCTACTGTGTCCTCATTTCCTTACATCTTGTTTTAAGCTGTAATATTTTTGAATAGGTACTGATATTTGTGCATACTATTTCATTAAAGAGTATTAAATAGAAGAAGGGTAATTATTATAATCATATGCTATGAGTTAAGATTCACTTATTTGGATATGAATTTTACTCAAACTTGAACCATTAAGCCATAACATGGGCACCAGTTTCTCTAGTTGGCAGCTTGATCCAATTACACAAATAATGGGCAGGAGGAAATGAATAGCCTCATGTGGGTGAAAATATTAAATGATAACAAACAGAATGTTAAGTGGTTAAGTATTTTTTTTAATTCAGTGATGTACTGTCTAACAATTTACTTCCAACTTCATTAATGTCTGTTTACCATAAGATTTTTTTTTAATTTTTTTTAATGTTTTATTGATTTCTAGGAGAGAGAGAGAGAGAGAGACAGCATGAGCAGGGGAGGGTCAGAGAGAGAGGGAGTCACAGACTGAAACAGGCTCCAGGCTCTGAGCTGGCAGTCAGCACAGAGCCCGACGCGGGGCTCGAACCCGCGAACCGCGAGATCATGACCTAAGCGAAAGTCGGACGCCTAACCGACTAAGCCACCCTGGCGCCCCAGATTTTTTTTTTAAATAAAGGTAATTTCACAGATTGGTATGTAGGAGGCATGTTTACTAGAAACTAAACTGGTAAGAAAGAAATAAGACTGCTACCTTTTTGTTCTCTCCTCTTTGACTCAAATGTTTGACAGTATTTTGAAGACTAAGTTAGTTGCAGTTTGTTAAGAGATTGTAAATCTATTGAAAATTTTATCAACCCATCATTTCATCAAACATAAGAAGGAAGTTAGGGATAAAGGTTAGACCTTCTAACTATGAATGAAAGCCACAAATACGTTGAGACTCAAGGAAATACAAATTCTTTTTCAAAGCAGAGAACTAAAGAATGACTCTAAGTGATGGTTATCAGTATATTTTATACATTTTCTTTACTTAATGTCATGGGACTAGTCTGTTACTCTTGTAAGATTTGTTTTATTTTTACACTATTTTTTCTTTTTCCATTGGGTTCTATTTTTTTAATGTTTATTTATTTTGAGAGAGAGACAGAGAGAGAGCGCAAACAGGGGAGGGACAGAGAGAGAGGGAGAAAAGAATTCAAAGCAGGCTCTAGGCTCCAAGCTATCAGCATGGAGCCCAACATGGGGCTCAGATTCACTAACTAACATTAGTGAAATACTTATAGTAAGATAATGTTCACAGTAACAAAATGAAACACTACTTAAAATAACTTACAAAATTATTAAGACTTTAGTTCAGGGGCACCTGCATGGCTCAGGCAGTTAAGCATGTGATTTGGACTCAGGTCATGATCTCATAGTTCATGTGTTAGGCCCTGCATTGGGCTCTGTACTGATAGTATGGAGCCTGCCTGGGATTCTCTCTCTCTCCCTCTCTCTTTGCCCTCCCCCACTCCTGCTCTTTCTCTCAAAATAAATAAACTTAGTTATTTGGTTAGAAATTCCTTATGCAACCAAGACTTAATGTTACTGATTCCAACCAAGGAAGATAAACTGAGTCTTGCATAATCCTTATCTCTCTAAGAACAGCTTAATACCCTACCTGTCTCTGCAGTCTTAAAAATATTGGTTAATGGCTGACTGTCACACAAATTTTTTTAATTAAGTTTATTTATTTATTTTGAGAGGAATAGAGACAGTGTGAGTGGGGAGGGGCAGAGAAAGGGAGGGAGAGGATCCCAAGCAGGCTCTGCACAGTGCAGAGTCTGACATGAGGATTGAACTCACAAAACCATGAGACCTAAGCTGCAACCGAGTCAGATGCTTAACTGACTGACCCACCCAGGTGACCCCAGGCAACTTGCTAACTGTGGTAGAATTTGTGGTGACTTGGTAAATGGCAAAAATTGTGCCAATGATTATTCCCAAGAAAAGAAGCATAACAGGATTTAGAGGAGGCAGAGTATCCAAAGGAAGGACAATCCTTTCATTGAATGAAAAAAAATCTATAATTTTCATTTTTAATAAAATGTTAATTATTTGATGGGAAAAAGTGCTTTGGCGAGGCAAATGAAAGTGCTTTAAGATGATGGTGAGGATGATACAAATTAAATACTAAGATTGATGATTTAAGGTTTTTTTGTTTCCTTCTCTTCTTCCTTGCTTCTTCTTTCCTTCTTTTTTAACTTCTAGAGGTGTGTGACACTTCTAACACTGTATGGAAAAATGAGGAAAAAAAGGAATAAAAAAAATTTCCATTCAAGGGGAAACAACCCTGAATGAAGATATTAAAAGTCTTCACATTACAATTACTATTTGTAATTTTTTTTTATTATTGTTGAAGTATCATCTGCTAGTGAGTTGTTCCTTTAGAAACACTGACTACATTTATCATGGTTTAATTTTCTGAACTATATTTTCCTTTCCCTGTATACAGTATAAACAGCTTAATTTGTATCTTTTCCTTGATACTTCTGACCTGTTTGTTTGGTATCACTGGAAAATTACAAATGTCTAAGGTATATTTTTACTAAGAATAATTGAACTTACATTTTTGTTTATTAGCATGGGATAATAAATCAAGGAGTTCCCTCAATTATCTCAGAAATTCCATATGTAGTTAAGTAAAATCAATTAATTTGGCTTAAATTTATGCTCAATTATCTCTTTAGGAAAAATATCTAAAATTTAAAATAAAACAAAATATCACTTATGTGATTTCATTATGGTACTAATTTTCCAATCAGCCTATCTAGACAAAATATGATGCACTCAGAGAGTGTAGCTTTGGCTAATGAATGGAGTTTGGATGTTTTACAAATCTGTGAAGTTAGATATTAACTTGTAGAAACTGGTATCTTATGACTTTTTTCTTTTTCAATAAGAATGACAATCCTAAAGTCATGTTTATTGTTTCATAGGATATCAATAATTTTCTAATACAGCAATCTTATTTGAGCAGTTCTTTTTCCAGTAAACATATATGCCACTTTCTGAAATCCTTTCCACATTATCTTTTATGTTCTGCTGATTCTCCCATTAGTGACTCAGAATTCTGGTACATGGTTACTCTGTACTTGTGTGAAAATTATGTGTTTAACAATTTGAAAGGTGACCTTTCTAATCTCTTTAGACATTGTGATTGAGTACATAAAGTTTTTCAAAGAATGTAAGCAGTACATGTAAAAGACATCATCTCTGTGTTTATAATCTCACATTCACTTGGAGAAGCTGTGATAGAGGTGTTAGGCATGATTTAAAAAAGGACATTTGTATCTTGGGACATAAATTTAGTATGTGAAAGGATATGTTTGTTTAGATTTTTGGTCTTACTGAGGTAAGTTAGCCTTTAGAGGAAATAACATTTACCTTTAGAGGTAATAAACATTTTCGTGCTTCTAGATCATTTAGGTCCAGACAGCAGTGTTATTACATATCTGTATGCACACCTATCACTACCTGGACCCTGTGCATAGTAGCTATTTTGGAAATATTAGGGTTTTTTAAAATTATGAGATAGTGGCTAACATAGCTATAACATACATATTCTGTGGTATGTCAGAACAAATTTTAGTTGAGAGAGCAGTTTCTTCTTCTATTAAAATCTGCCATGCAATAAATTAAAAACGAACTACTTGATGCCTCCCTAATTTGTGGGGGAGGTAAGTCCCAGTCCTGTGGAACTAGCTGAATCAGAGGTATTTGGCATACACAAATTACTTTTTAGTTTGTCTCCCTATAACCACATAGGCCCCCCTGTTGAGTCCCTTTTGAATTATGAGAGAAAAGAGCTCATTAATCATTGCACTTTCAGTGGAGAGGATCTGTTGATGGCTGTATTCCTGTCTAAGCTAAACTCAATTATTCCTATACACACTGGGTCCCTGATTACAGCTATAATATCCTGATACAGGGGGCCAGCTAAAGAAATATGAACAAGTCATGTAGCATGACAGTAGCCAATGACAGGAAGATTCTAAGTGTCATTTCAGAGAGGAATGTTGCCATTGACTTCCAGTCAATTCCACGGTTATCTTTTCCTGTGCTTTTGATCATTATTAATGTTTTCCTTCATTACTCAGGGGTCTTTCAATTTTAAGTTACACTAATCTACTTCAAAGCAATTTAAACCAAAAAGAAAATGTGTGTGCCCATTGAATAGACAGTCTAAAGGCAAGTTCATTTGACACACTTGGATTAGTGAGTTCAAACCACATCAACAGGGTCCTCTCTTTCTTTGCCTCTTAGCTCTCCTGTTCTGCTTGTCTGTCTTCTTGGGTACATTCTTTTCATTTGTCATTAGTATGACTATTGATAGCCACAGACCTCCATTATCTTTACAGTTCTTTATCTGAAAAAGTTACCATCTTTACTGAGAGTTGTGGTGAAGTTTCAGGAAGAATTCTAACTGGTCCACGAGGAGACACGCAGCCATCCTAGAAGCTATAATTATGACCAGAGGGCATAAGCTCTCTGTAAGCCAGGACTATATACCTTATTCAAAACATATAGAGAATAAAATTCTAGAGGATAATCCATGCCTACTAAGATAAATAACATCAAAAAGATTTCAGTAAGAATTTTCATTCTAGTGGCTATAACATTAATTCTGGCGAGGGCAACTTTCAAAGACATTTTGAAAGAGGTAGCATTTTCTACTTTAAAATAAATATATAAATATTTGTGTATGTGTATGTTATTTACATATATGCACTTGCACACATGTGCACACACACATATGCACATCCCTCCACATATCTCCAGCATCACCTGGTAAATAGTAGGTGTTTCATAATGAATCAGATTCATTATTACAAAGGAAATCTGAAATCATGGTAAAAGTAGCCATAGCATTCTTACTCTACCACTGTGAGACCTAAATCTAACTGACTCCATTTTAGAAGAAGCTTCCATCTTGAGGGTGAACTAGGCCCGAACCCAGTCTCAGGAAAAACCGCAGGAAGTACTAGGCAGCCTGCCCTTAGTTACTCCCCTAGCAACAGCAACAGCCAATCAGTTTAAAGAGGTGCCTATGTCCCAAGACATTCCTGTTGGCACTTTGCGGTCAGGCCAGATGGGCTGAGCCAATCGGGTACTGACAAGACAGCCTGTGCTGAAAATCAACCTATCAGGAGACTGCCAAGCTGGAACACCCCGAATTCCACTGTAACCGCAGTAAAAGCCCCGCGATCCTGAGTTCCGGGCTCCATACCATCACCGCTGCGTCGGGGTCGGGGTGCGTTGGAGACCCTGTTGGAGCTTGAATAAAGACCCTCGTGTGCTTGCGTCAGAATCGGCTCCTTGGTGGTTTTTGCAGTTCTCGCGATCTGGGCGTAACACCACTTCACAGAAAGAAACAGGTTATTTACTTGCTGTGTGACTTTGACCAGGTCCTCTAACATCTATAAGCCACCATTTTTTCATCTGTAAAATGGAAATAATTGTATATGCCTTACTTTTGTCATATGGTTGTCTTTTCTAACTGCAAAGTATTACATAAATGTGAAGTGATAGTAAGTTTCTTTAAAAAAAAATCTTAATTCCTTTTAATGTCCTGAGACAGTCTTCTATGGCAGGATTCAATTTCTAATCCTTATTATTATTTTTTTTAATCTCCTGACTCAGGTGATCTTACATGAGACTAAATAAAGGCAAAAATAATTTGTGAGCATACAAACACACGGAAATGATATTTTGAGATGAAATCAGTGAAGCTAGAAAAATCTTTTATTTGTCTTGTACATAGTTACTCTGAAAAATCTACAAGACTTTTACCTTATTCTACAGAGATTGAAGATGTACTTCTTACTTTCCAGGCCAAGACTTAGACAAGAGTCCAGGGGAAATTTAAGGGAGTGAAGAAAATGAGATCAGACAGAGAAGGGGCTTATGATGTCCATATGAGTTAGGCTCAAATGAGCTGTTTTACCACTATCTGGACTATATATGGAAGACTGCCTCTCACATATACAATGACTTCATGGGACTAGGAAAAGGATTTATCTGCCTCCTCACTTCAAGAGTTACAAAAAGGCACCTCCTCTTGGTTTATACAGCCCCATGGAAATACAGATTGTCCAAGAGTGTGAGGCCTGAGTTTTCATCCATTATTTAGCTCCTTTTCCATGAAAGAGCCAAATCTACAAAAGCTTGTGTGAGTGTCTCTGCCTGGCTAATAAAACATTGTGTTCATTATGCAAAGGATCTATACCTGCTTGCCTTCCCAGATGTCACAGGAGTATAGAAAGACTTTATGTAGTAAGGAATTTCATCTTACCCAAACAGAGATCTGTACTTTGTTCTAGGTTTCTGGGAAGTAATCTCTAAGACCTTGGAATTTTATGCTTGATAGGAGATTTTTGTTTTCCTGGAGGCTTGGGTCACTCTAGAGTTTAACAATGTGATTCAGGGTAGAGCCTATAGGTCATGTTGTATCAGCTCAACCTCCAGAGCAGCTGGGGACTGAGATCAGTCCCCCAGGGCAGTCAGTCATACTTACATGATGGAGACCCAATAAAATTTCTGGACTCCAGACTTGAGTGAGCATCCCTGGATGGCAATATGGTGCACATATTGTCACATGTCAGTACTTGGAAAGCAATGCTCTCCATGACTCCATGGAGGAGACAACAACTGGAAATTCTGCATTTGGAGCTTTCTTGGACTCTGAACTATGGTCTCCCCCTTGCTGATTGTAATCTGTATCTTATAGCTGTGATAAACTGTAATATTTAATGAGTTCTGTGAGTCCTTCTAGCTAATTGTCGAATCTAAGGGTCATCTTTGGGGCCCCCAAACTTGCAAATGGTGTAAAAAAAAATGATGAGTCTTGTGGATTATGCTCCCTCTAACCTCGCAGATTTTTACTTAGAAAATGGCACTGCAGTACATTTTAAGGACTTATTTGCTCTAGTCCTTATCTTCTATGATGTTGCATGCTCTAAATTTTATATACATACAGGCAAATATATATAAGTTTACTTCTCATTTTTTAAAAATCTCAAAATGGTATCAGTGACCAGAATTATTTCCATCTTCAGCATGCATCTTTCAGTATCCCTGTGCTCATTGATCAAGTCAAGGACAGTGTAGGGAGAATAGCATGTGGGGAATTTTTAGTGGTCTCTCCCTGGAAGAAGCATTTATTGCTTATGATCACATAACATTGCAAAGAACTTAAACCTGTGTTCATGCCTAATTGGAAGGCAATCTGGGGCATAAAGTATATCTGTGTACCCAGGAAAAAAAAGGAAATAGATGTGGGAACAGCTGGCCACTGTCTGCCTCACACATTCATGTTTGGTCTTCTCGAATCTTCTCAGACCCTTTAGGCTATCAGTAGTTAATATGATTAATAGATTAATAATTATGTTTTAATTGGTGACTGTGTCTTAATCATAAGTTACACATTTGAAATAATATAATGTCTCAAGTCATGGAAGTGAACATTTGTAGACATACAGCTACCATCAGGGAGGACTTTGGAGACTACTGTCTAACTGTTCCACTTCATTGAATGACGGCTCCACGGTCAGTGTTTGGGCCACCCAAATTTTGTAATCTAAGTTGAGGATGACCATATAATTTTGTTGGTAATAACAAAGGCTTAAATGTAAAAATAACATAATAACTAGCATTTACTTAGTGCCAAATATGGGAAAGGCATTATTTGAATAGTTTCTCATTCATTATTTCATTTAATCCTAACAACCCTGAATAATAGATATTACCTAGGAATTGTTGGTCGTGGAACACCAGTCAATGTAGTTTAGCTCAAGAACCAAGCCACTATACTCTGCTACTTCTAATTTCATTGCATGGCCTATGGAAACTCAGCTTATCTAACTTTTCTGCACAGAAAGAAGAAGTTAGACACATTCTGTATTTTTTGTAGTGAACACATACCATGTGTTAGGAACAGTATTCAAATACCTTCTCAGCTTCCATTGCTCTGTTGGTGTTTTTCTTCCCTACATATCCCACATTCTTTCAATTCCCTTGCTTCAAGTGCCACCTGCTCTCCTGAAAATGAAACGTGGCATTTGCCATTTATATTTGCTATGCTCAGCAGTGTCCTGGAAAACAAATATAAAATGACAGCTCCACTCCACACTATCTCTGGGTTTCACACTTCTGTTTCCCTTTGCAAATCTGGGAAAAATTCAGAATTCTTGTGAGAAAAGTTGTTGATATAAAATGCTGCTTCCTTTTTCTGACCTTCAGAGGACTTGTGTAGTACCTATCCCTTGAGCAACAAAAATGCAAAAGGAAGCAACCGCACTGCTCCCTAGAGAGAAAGAGGAATTTTTATTATGCCTAGCTTGTCATCATTACCATCACCAAATAGTGTTTGCTAAGCCTCCAGGAGCACAAGGCAGTGGGGTGGTTAAATTGGCATCGTTTCCTCCTCCCAAGAGCTTGCAGTTTAAATAGAAACTGAGCAGCAAAGACAAACATATACAAGGTCAGGCTGATACCAACACTAACATATTAACATACTCATTAAAATAGAATAGAGCTCATTATAATTCAATAAGAATGGGAGCAACCCAATGCAATATGAAAATGTGCTAAACTAGGAGTCAAGGGACTCGCAGCCTGCTGGTGTCTGGCTTTGAGCAAGTCACCTCACCACCTCTGAGGTGGAAATGCTTGGGAAGGTTTAGGGGAGGTAGTTTGGGAGGTGAAAGGAACAGACTCTGGAGTCATAAAGCCACACAGTTTCTGTAGACATGACGAAGAGATTTAAGCACCCTGAATCAATGTGTCCTCCTTGCAAAATAAAAGACTCAGTTTTTAAAAACGAAGAAACTATGGCTACGGAAAGGCAGGCACTCACTGAAGCATCATTGGACTGGAAAAAGCACAAGACAAACTAAGGATGGAATTTAAGTACTGTAATTACAAGTTGGCCTCAGGGAAATTGAAAGTGAAATATATATATATGTTTTTTTTTTTTTCAGCCTGATTCAGATTAAGCACTGGCCAGAATCAGGGTTTCATGGACAATTTGTAACATTACCTCTTACCCAACTCTTTTTGAATAAATAATATAACAAATAATATAAATATGAGCAAATAGTATGAATCCCTAAGTGATTCTTTCAGATCTTAAGAATGTTAGGATTTCCTCAAGTTAAACACTTTTAATTCTTTTATTTGACCTGTAATTCTAAGAGGTCCTGTATGTGTTACTCAAAAGCCATCACTCTGTGGTGGTAGTGGTGGTCACCAATTATGCCTTTATGTCTGTAGTAGCTTATAGAGATCATCATGGGCTTTTTTTAGGGTGACTATGGTATATGATGAGGAACATTGTCTCTGAGAAACAACAGGCTCAGAATTCCATCTGCCCTTCTGTCTTAATGTCCGAAGAAAAATAGGAACTATTTCTACTTTTTTTTATTGTGAATATTTCCACAACAATTTAATTATCTATCATCACCTTGACCCTACTCTAAAGTAGCTTGATGCCTTGGACTCATAAGGGAAAGTGTCAAGCACATGAAAATGAGCAAAAAACAAAAACACAATATATTTTTAAATATCACCTCAGTTATACTTAAAATCCTCTGTTTCTGTTAGGAATTGCCTAAAAGTAGGGGAATTTATTGCATAAAGTTATTTTTTCCAGGCAGTATACAGGCAGGTCTTTAAAAATAGAATGCTTGTGGAGAGAGCATGGTAGGCATATAAGATTTACAATATACATTTTCTTAATATAGCCTAATATAACCAAGTGATTAGAAAACCCATAGTCACGGGGCATCTGGGTGGCTCAGTCCATAAAGCATCTGACTCTTGGTTTCCGCTCAGGTCATAATCTCAGGGTAATGAGATTGAGCCCCACGACAGGCTCCACACTTATAGCACAGAGCCTGCTTAGGATTCTCTCTGACCAACACACCCCCCCACCACCACCTTGCCCCTTCTCCTGCTCACTCGCTCTCAGATTGAATAAATAAACATTACAAAAAAAATTATAAAACTCATTACCCTAAAAATCATCATATCTTGTGCTGGATTTTGCCATTACAATTTGAGTCTCACAAGAAAATATTGTCAGACTATGAGAAACTTGGACTTATCCTTATGTTTGTTAATATAAAATGATATCTAATTGAAAATTGGTATTAGATTTCCTGGGCAGGGTCAGTATAGATGGAAAAGAATACATTGGAAAGGCTTGGAGTAACCTTAAGAAGGACAGAAGCTGAACAGTTGACATTCAGACAGTTAAAGAATTTTGCTTACTTCACACTTGGGAACGGAGCCAACTCAGCCTCAAACTCTGGGATTCTGAGCAGTAGCCTTCTTGTTGGTGTGAGAAAGCTATCAGCAGCAATATTATTCCTCCAAAGAAATTAGAGCCAAGGGACCATCTGATAAGAAGTGGAGAATGCAAGTCCCTTAGGCTGGCAGGAGCAGACCAATTAGCATCTCATTTTCTACCAGAGCTAATTAAGTCATAGCTTGCTGCATTCTGCCTCAGCACCCTTCTGTCTCAGAACCTTGTGCCTGTTGAGCCTGAGGCTGAAGGTTGTGCTTTACACTCTGCTTCTCTTGTGCTCGGACTCACTTTCCCCCTTGAAATTAATGGGCTGAGACAGGTTCCAGTAGTGCTGGGAACTTTTATGTTAGAAAATCCTTGCCTAAGGGTGCTGGTTCCTTTGGAGATTCAGAAACTCCGCCAAGAATGGGGCAAGAAAGGATACAAAGGGCAAATTTTAGATTTCATTCCAGGAGACCACATCACCCCCCATTGGCAATAATAACTAAAATGTATTGAATGTTTAATTAATATGAACTAAACACCATACTAGGAGTTATACATTCATTATTTTACATAGCCCTCACAACCATCCCATGAGATAGACATTTGCACTATTTCATGGAGCAGAAACAAGTTCACAGAGCTAGGAAGTTATAGCTTGAATTTAAACCCAAATCAGATGAGCCCAGAGCTGGTGCTGTATCCATTATGGTATATGATCTTGGAATAACTATATATTAAACTACTTTTCTTCTAGTTTTCTTTAATATCAGAAGCAGTGGCTCCTTTTTTCCCTTTCAGTTTCCAGTTGATAATAAATAGATGATACTCAAGAACTAGTAAACCCACAATTAATTTTTATATACTTATACATTCCATATGTTTATATATAGAAATTCACTATATACATTAAGTTAAATATAATTATGTAAATTATGTATTATATAAGTATTTATACATAACATTTTTTCCTGTCAATACATTTTTAGGATTAAGAGGTGAGAAAATGACAGTGACAACATCAAATACGATGTTCACAATGAGTAGGCAAAGCCAGTTCATTTCATTTCACACCTATCACTTCTTTAGGATGATCCAGTAACAACTCATCTTCATCACGACCACATGAAGGCCTTCCATGGTATCCACTCATCACAGATAGTATTCACGTTCTTAGAAGAGATTCATTATGATAAGACTATATGAAGATTTTATTGAAAAAAAGACATTTATGGTTTTCACTTCATTACCCTTGTAGTTGAATTCCCACACTCCATTTCTTTTTTTTTTTTAATGTTTTTTTATTTATTTTTAGGAGAGAGACCGAGAGAGAGACAGCGTGAGCAGGGGAGGGTCAGAGAGAGAGGGAGTCACAGACTGAAACAGGCTCCAGGCTCTGAGCTGGCTGTCAGCACAGAGCCCGACGCGGGGCTTGAACCCACGAACCGTGAGATCATGACCTAAGCGAAAGTCGGACGCTTAACCAACTAAGCCACCCAGGCGCCCCTCCCACACTCCATTTCTTAACCATTCTAGAAATTAAAGTCTTCTGTATACAATTTGTGATTTGTTTAAAAGTTTTCATCTTTGCTCAGATAAAATGTGTGTTGATACATACACATATAAGTGTGTATGAAAACATGTCTATGTGCATAATAATTTACAGCCTCATTTCTAGATACCTTCAGATCTCAGCATAAATTCTCCTTACTTGCTGGGTGAACTTGGGAAAATTACTTAAACTCTCCAAGCCTCTCATTCCCATATTAGTTAGAGCCTCTGGAAAGATCAAACAAAATAACTGCATACAAAACACAAAGCATATTGCCTGGCTTATGATAAGCAGACACTGAATAGTTGCCATTATTATTTATAATTCTCCCCTGGGATCACCATTTGCTCAACTTATCCATCTTAAGTATGAGAAGATGGAAGGGATTACAAAGGTTTCTGAACTTTTTTTTTTTAATTTCATTTGTGATGATATCACTCCTCATTTTCTTTCTTCCTCCTCATTTCAGTTATCACCAGCTCTCTGCCTGTAGTGGTAACAAGTTATGCTATTGAGCGTAATGGGAAAAAATAAAGTATGAGAGTATTAACCATATCTTTTCATTTTTTTGTATTTTAATTCTTTGACATTCAGGTCCTTGGTGACCCTGGAGGGCCAGTTTCTCCCAAGGGTAGCCAGTTCCTTGTGATAATTTAAAAACCTTGCTCAAGTTCACCCTTTTCCAATGTACACCAACCAGTCAGAGCTCACACTCTCAATCACTTCCTTTGTGGGGCTCTTACACTAAACCTATCCCTCTACCCTAATCATGCCAGAGGCACGGGCCACACAAGTAAAGATAGTCTCTGTGCAATAGAGACCAATGAAATTATTCAAAGTAGTCCTAAGCATGTTCACCCTTCCTTCCCATGGAAACTACTACAAAGGCTTATGCCCATATTTCTCTCCCCATATTTCTCTCTCTGCCTCATGATCCCAGGGCTTCCCTACATGCTACCCATGGTGTGACATCCTCATTCTCAAGGGATCTGTGTGTAGATGAAACTAGTTTTCAATGGCAATCATCTCTTGATCTGTTGGCTTTCCATACCTAAATAACACCATACCTAATAACACCAAAACCTATATTTTAAAACAATGTAATTTCAAACTTAGTAACAAATATATCTCCTTTTCATTGGACTGTAGGGACCCTGAGAACAGGGACCATGTCTGCACAAAGCCAAGAGATGCTCAGTAATTATTTGTTGAATGAATAAAGTCACTGCTTATCTAAAATGTGCTGACATATATCTTTATTAGAGAGATTGTCTGCATTGTTAAAAGTTGAATGCATATACACTCTCATATTGTGAGGGAATATAACTTATTCCCTAACAGGAATTTGTTTGGTTTTTTAAATACATGTAAATATGCTAATTGGGTGTACCAGTGGGAAAAACATGACCCAGAATAAAAGGACAGTCCTTTCAGGTCTCTGGAACACTGCCAAACTAGGTAGAAGAAAGGGTTCAAGGTTAGGTGTCCTTAACTTTTTGATGGAGAACAGAAGATACATCATATTCTATCAGCCACCTAATGCTGTTGGCACTCTTCCTGAGGCTTCTTTCTTACTAAGATGTGATTTTTTTTTCTTTAACAATTTGCATGCTATTAGGCAGGCTCTTTGGCAAGAGAAAAGCATTTCAGATGAATCCTTGGCTCAAGGCCTTCCAAGGATTTAGAGAAAGGGTGGCTCTTGTCATCCTGGAATTGCAAACAGTATGGAAATAACCCAGATACTAGTTTTGGGGAATTACCACAACAGGGACTCTTGGAAATATAAAAGACTAAAACCAATATGTCTTTCTGCTTTCTCTAGCATCTGCTCTGGCAGGTTGAAAGATAATATTAAATGAACTTATTTTGCCCAGGCTAATTCTGTTTCTGCTATAAAGTGCTTATTTTTCAATATGCATTCAATAAATATATGTTTAAAAATTATATATCTCTGTTTAACACATGACTCTATGTTTAGATGCATCTTTCTGGTGAAGTCACCTTAGAAACACCTGACCCTTGCTAAAAAGTTGAAATTTTCCTAAAGAAGCCAAACTTATATTAATGTTTTTTTTTTTTTTTAAAGAATCTCCTATGTACCTTAGGATACTGTCATAAACCTAGAAGCTTCATTTAAAAACTGATTCTAATATAGGGAAATTATGGAAGACTTTGAAATAGACTGAAAGATTACTGAGTGTCCTGTCCAGTACTCTTCTCCAGGTTATCTCTTCTTTTCGTTATTTTTGAGCTGTTTTACAAGTATTTAAGTTGTAGGAAACTAATAGTTATGCAAGGTTCTTATCCATGACAGCGTAAATTACATTCAGTGGAGTTTCGGTTGATTGTTGCCCTGTGGATATTGACCAGATGTCCTAGCTCTGCCTCTCTTAAGTACATTCATTTCAGCATTCCTAATGGGCCAGTATAGTCACACAGTCACATCTTACGGGATTCTCTCCTTAATTAATGAGTTAAATACCAAGTTTTGATCTATGCTCATTTCATATCTCTGTGATTATACCCTCTTTTTAAAATAATATCTTTAAACTTTTTTAAAGTTTATTTTGAGAGACTGAGGGGTTGGGGGGTAGGCAGAGAGAGGGGGAGAGAATCCAAACAAGGCTCTGCACTGTCAGCACAGAGCCAGATGCAGCCCTCGATCTCAGGAACTGCCTGAGTCATGAACTGTGAGATCATGACCTGAGTGGAAACCAAGAGTTAGATACTTAATTGACTGAGCCACCCAGGAACCCTGAAAATGTTATCTTTAAACACTAGTACTATATAAAACCAAACCAAAACAAAACCTCTGGTTGGGGGTGGGGATTAGATAAATAACAAAGGCATAGATAGCCCCTGCAATTCATGCCTGTCTCAATGGCTAATTTGATAGAGGCATGGATTCTCCTAAGGCTCAACTCAGGAGTAGTTTCTAGTACTAGATGGTGAAACTTGTTTTCATTCTTCCAAGAGATTAATGATTTCCTCAATAGTTTCTTTCCAAGTGACTCTCTGGAGCCAAGCCCCTACAACTCCCTTCCCAGACTGCAGCAATTTCTTTGGTGCCTCTTGAATAACTTCCTTCCAACTATTTGAACAGTTTCTGCAATTATCTTGCATTTAGAGATTCCAATCTAAAAAGAAAAGTATACAATGTATTGCATTGTTTTGTGCACAACACCCATATTCTTCAGCAGGTAAGGCAAAAAGTACTAATCAGTTTCTCCAGCATGTTAGCTTTAGAGATGGGACATCCTGGCTTTCGTTTCTGCTTTTTATGGAGTCTTTTAAACTGCTCTTGTATTCCACTCAGTTGTGCTTGTGAGTGCTTATGACGATCATTAATGCTTTATGAAGTGGTGCATTATTTGTTCAATAAAATTCAAAATCTCTTCTAAACAATTTCAAATCAAGGGTGACTCACTGCCTGAACGCTTGCAAATACCTCTGTCTTTGGATGGTTAAATGAGCAACCAACTGGACAGCAACCCCTGGGCAGAATAAGTTACATTTCTCTTAACTAAAATTTACTTTTGCCTTAAGTAGACTAAAATACTTTGAGAAAATTTAAAAATGAACAGACTAAGAGGAAGATATAAATGTGATTCGTGAAATGATATCCCAAATAATGTAATGTATTTACTGTATGCTGGTTGGGAGACAGTGAGCATTGATATCGGATAGTCTTAGATTTCATTTTTAAACCCTGAGTTTATTAGCTGTAAGATACAGACAAGTTTCTCGCTACTTCAAGTATGAGATTTTTCATATGTAAAATTAAGATAACAATATTCATCAAGTTATATGAGGGTAATTTACATGAAGTTTTATGAGAGTGATTTACATAAGACATGAAAATGCTTACCATAATGTTGACATACACTATATACATGATAAGCACTAGCTATTTTTATCTGATATTAATTAAAAAGAGCTTGAAGTGAAGTCTCTGATTAGGTATATCCATTGATTTCTAATGCCAAGCACAATGCCTTATACATAGTAGAACAATCGATGGTATTTCTTGGCTGAATGAATGATTTATTCCATTCCTGAACATAAGAATGAATTCCATCCCTGAATAAAAGAGGTTTAAACCATGATGGTAACATTAAAAGAAGCAGAGAGAAATGGAGACTCTTGTGCCCGAATCGTGAGTCCCAGAGACCTCCAAGGAGCTGGCACCGATGCAAATACAAAAGGGTCTTTATTACAAGCTCGAGCAGGGACTCACCCACGTACCGGTGTCGTGGCAGCAAGGTGAAGCGAAGAACAATAGCGAATAGTGTTTTTAAGGAATAAGGGATGGGGGTGTTACAGTGCACACGTTGTACGTATGGCATCATCACATAAGCACCAATTACAATTGTACAGCACCCATGGTAACAGCTTTGACCATTCAGTATCTGTGAGGTGTTCGTTACTTTTGGTGGGACCCAATCATGACTTTTGAGAATCCTTTGAAAATGACCAATTATGAGGTGAGTTCAAAGGGCCTACGTGGGGTTCAGGCAAGTGGTGAGAAATTGGCTAGTTTGTATCTGCAGTTCCCAGCCTTGACTCAAACCATAGGAATGTTTTTTGATTAGCTGATCTGAGGGCGGTCGGAATGGCTTTAGCCTTGAACAGTCTGAGGCTTTTCCTGGGACTGGGACTGGGGCTACCTGAAGCCTGAGGTTGCTCTTAATGGAGGACTTAGTTTTAGGCTCTTCAAGACATGGATGTGTGGGTGGTTTAGTCAATTAAGTGTCTGATTTCAGCTCAGGTCATGATCTCAGTTGGTGGTTTCGAGCCCCATGTAGGGCTCTGTACTGAGAGCTCAGAGCCTGGAGCCTGCTTCAGATTCTACGTCTCTCTCTTTCTCTCCCCCTCCCGTGTGTGTGTGTGTGTGCACGCGCGCGTGATCTCTCTCTCCCTCTCTCAAAAATAAATCAACTTTAAAAAGAGAGAGAAAATGAGACAAAGTGCAAGTGTGAAAAGCAAACTTACAAGTTTTTATTGGGGCTGGGGGCTGATTTCCCCCATTATTATCTCAGGATAATTGCATATGTCAGAAGGAATCCTTTTAGAGACAAGATAAAAATGTAAGCAAGAAGTGGGTGAAAAAGAAAGGAGAGAAGGATCTGCAAAGTATTTCTGTTTTCTGAGTGAAATATTGAAACAGAAAATTACTAAATAAATTTTTATGGACTACACTTGGAGTAACTATGATTATAAATAAGTTTATAGGGTAAATGAGTTGCATCCATTATAACTGACTGGGTCACAACTACCTTTAATGCAGACAGGCTGGTTGAAGGACAGGAGTGTCTGGGAGACTCAGAAAGGAGAGGACAATGAGTCTTGTTGTGCTTTGGTTTAGAGGTTTATATTGTAAAGGGGTCTAGGGTACATGTTCCTTCAGGAATCCAGGGTAGGGTCCAGTCAATGGTGAAGTCAGGAAACAATGGGTGTTTGGGTTTTTTGTTGTTTTTGTTTTTGTTTTAGAAATCATCAGGGGTAATGGGTATTCATGCCAACATAAGCCAAGATTTGTTTAGCTCGTGTCCTGGAACATGATTGGGATCTGGCTCTTCTTAGGTGTTATCAGATGTTTGGGTCTGAGGACAAAGTTCAGAAAATGATGAACTTTCTTGCTTCCCCCTTGAAGTGGAAACATGACTTCTTTGGCTTAATCAGTGGCAAAATATAGAGCATGAGTAAATGGGACCTAGCAGAAAAGCAGCAGAGATGGAGCCTTTTGAAATGGAGTACCTTCATCTTCCTACCTCACCTGGAAATTCTGCTGTTGCTTACCAAATTTGTTTAGTGATGGTCTCATGTTGCTATCCTGATGGTAGCACATGGGTAGAACTCCAGAGTGTTAACAAATTAAAAAGCCAAAGGGGAAAAAAAAAAAAGAAGCAAAGCACTTAGAGGAATCAGAAGCTTGTATCATGAGACAAAGTTGATAGAATAACAGATATTTAGCTTGAAGAAGAAAAGACCCAAGATGATATAACTATTTTGAAATACTTGAGCTTCTTAATGAATTAAGCTCGACTATACTTACTCAGCAAGACTCTTGAGAGGTAGCTAGAGCCATGAATGCAATTTAAGAACAGATGAACTTATACACACTCCCCAATAATAATAAACCTCCTCATCAGAGAGTTTCAAGTAGAAGTTCGACCATCATATCTTTGGGATATAACAGGGTTGGAATAGATAAATTTGAAGGCCCTGCCAACTCCAAGATTCTAGTGTTTTATTACCGTTTAATTCTAGCCAGTGTTGTCAAGTCAATAGACTTCAATTGGTTTTGCATGCATCAGAAAAGTTGGAGACAGGGGCGCCTGCGTGGCTTAGTCGGTTAAGCGTCCTACTTTCGCTTAGGTCACGATCTCGCGGTTCGTAGGTTAGAGCCCCACGTCGGGCTCTGTGCTGACTGCCAGCTCAGAGCCTGGAGCCTGTTTCAGTCTGTGACTCCCTCTCTCTCTGACCCTCCCCTGCTCACGCTGTCTCTCTCTCTCTCTCCTAGAAATAAATAAAAAACATTAAAAAAAAAAAGTTGGAGACAAATTTAGAGCCCAGAATTTATTCTACTTATTCTATAAGACAATAGAATACATGGTTCCCAACTTATATTCCTCTCACTTCATTTATCACTACTATAATCAAATTGGAATAAAATATTCATCTATTACACTATCTAATCCTCAGTGAGAAATTCTCATCCCACTGGGATCCTTTTTGAATAGGGAAAAGTCTGACTTGAGGATGACAACCTGACTTTTCCCTTCTCATTCACCCACACAATAATTTTGTTCTTATAACTGTCACTGGTTCTCCCAGAGAGATTCACTCAGTACATTCCCATGCTGGGTACTTCCTTTTCCCCATGGATGATATTACTCAATTTTTATATTTAGACACATTCCAGAAACATCATAGAGGTTTCTGAGCTCTGGTAAAATGGGATCTTACCAGACATTAACTGGTAATAGGAGACAAGTTTGGGGCAGTTGACAAATAGAGAGTGATCGACGCAAGAGACAGTCCTGACCCTAGCTATTTGAGTCAATTTAGTGTCAGACACTTCAGTCTTCTAAACTTCAGCTTCTTTCTCGGTGCCATGTGCTTGTTTCTGCCCCAGTTTTTTTAATGAGTAGTTTTGATGCTTAAACAAACTGGTATATTTGGGAAAACTTCCTACAAAATACAAATTACGATAAAACATGAAGGATGCAGAAGATGATGATTGTTTGGAATATCAAATCAGCTTATGAATGCATTCTCTACAGTGTACATACAACATACCTCAAAGTTATATGTGTGTGATAATTCTCGTTGCTTCTTTTGAGTTGGGCTAGTAAGGGTTTGCATTAGGAGAACCTAATCCTAGGTCTGCTGCTCTGTGATGTTGGGCAAATCACCAAACTTTTCTTGGCCTTAGTTTTCTTACCTGTAATAAGTAGATATTAGGTGTTCCTGATAGAATTTTGATAACAGTTAAGAAAGTCAGTAATGTGGAAAGCATTTAGCACAGGGCCAGGCATATAATAAGCATTCAGAAAGTAATCATTAGTCTTGATTCTAGAGTTTTAACAGCAGTACATATCATTTGTAGCAGTAGTTAGCTTAAGCCCTTTAAAACTGCAGGTTTTTCTTTTTCATTTCATTAGAGTCAAGATAAAGCAATATTACCTTAACTGTTCTTCCCAGAGGTCACTGAGATCCTAAGTGTTCTGCTGTTGGTTTTTATGTTTAGTCAATAAATGATAAGATGATTTCCTAGAAGCACAATTAGCTCATGAGGTGGCTTGTTGCACTAGTAGGTTTTAGAAGACAAGGAGACTGTCTCTTTTCCTGGGCCCTTGAAGACACAGTGCCATCATTTGTAGTGTAGATAAGTCTCCTCTGTCTACTCTCCACTTCTGTTTTTTAATATGTATCCAAGTGAGGGAAGATCCTGGCAAACATCAGGTTGTAGAAAAGACTGATAAAGGGCAATGATAGCAAAGAAAAAAATGGCAAGAAGTAAAACTATATCCCCTTCTCTGGGTAGAGAGGGAGGCTCTTCTTGTTCCCTCCGCTTGGCCTTTTTAAAGAATATCACATCCAGGCAGGGAGAAAATCTCCAGTATTACTAATAATGACATTATTATTCCCTTGAGATATTTTGGTCCCTTGGATTTTTTCTCTTTCTTTTAAGGGGCAGGTAGTCAAACAAAGCAACCCATGTGGTTTTCAGTAAGATTTCCATTGTTCATGTCTGGGACCTAGTAAGAATGCAATATTTATTGAATAAATGAATGAGTGAAATAGCAGTGCTTCGACTCAAAACAGATGCTGCAAAAAGCAGGAAACCTGTTCCAGATAGACTCCAATAGTCACTGCTCACAGTAAAATCAATGTTACTGACTGGAACTTTCTGTCAGATTCCACTACAGAAGAAAAGCAGGGGACCTATACAAATTATCTATTACAGTCCACTAAAAAAACAAACAAAAAATAAAAGGGGCACCTGGGTGGCTCAGTGGGTTAAGTGTCTGACTTTGGTTCAGGTTATCATCTCCAGGTTCATGAGTACAAGCCCCATGTCCAACTCTGTGCTGAGAGCTCAGAGTTTGGAGCCTGCTTCCAATTCTGGGTCTTCTTTCTCTGCCCCACCCCTACTCATTCCTGACTTTCTCTCTCTCTAAAAAATAAATAAAACATTAAAAATTTTTTAAAATTTAAATTAAATTAAACAATGAAAGAAAATAAAATCAATCCTGAAGAATCAGAAGAAAACTTTGAAAAAGATTTTGTATAAAAGCAAGAGGGTATTAAAAAATATGTCCAATCCATGAAACTAAAGCAAGCAGGTGTAAAATAGGGGAAATCTAAAATTAGAAAAATACATTTAATGAGAAACTCAAGTACGAAGTTAAAAAGACAAAAAATAAATTTTGGGGGGACAAAATTTAGATACTCACTGAGGTCATACAATCTAAGAATAAAGTGATAAAATTGTTTTAAGAACTTTTAACATTTATTTATTTTTGAGAGACAGAGAGACAGATCATGATCAGGGGAGGGCCAGAGAGAGAGGGACACAGAGGGACACACAGAATCAGAAGCAGGCTCTAGGCTCTGAGTTGTCAGCACAGAAGCCAATGAGGGGCTCGAACCCACAAACTATGAGATCATGACCTGAGCTGAAGTCGGATGCTCAACCAACTGAGCCACCCAATTGCCCCTAGAATAATTGGAAGACATAAATAGGTTCAGGGGTGTCAGTTTCTGTGTATGAGGATTACTTGGTTTGGGAAGAAGGGATACAGTGTTGGCAAGAATGCATAGAGAAGAAATATTCAGTGAAATAATAGAACATATTCAAATATCTCACTGGAGGGAAGATTTGACTATTGCACATCAAAAAAGTTCACAAAATTAATTCAGACCTAGATATTTTATTTTAATTTTATTTAATTCAAGAATAAAGAAAATATAATCTTTAGATATCAAGAAAAATATTAAAGTTATATATGTAGGAAAAAGTCACTCTCTTAAGCTTTGCTGCTAGGGTACGAAACACCAGAATGAATGTAATCATGCTGACCATTTTGAGAAAAAGAATTGTAGCTCAGGACATCTATAATTTAAGTTGTCATTTATACAAAAATATATATACATGTATATAACACATGTATTTTCTTTCATAAATATGTGTGTTTATTTGCAGAAATTTTAGGAATAAACAAAACTTTAAAAAACTATCTGTTTTAAATCATTTATGATGGAAATACTCACACACATGCATACATAGCTATCTAAAAAATTAATTTAAAAATCCAAGATTAAGAAAAAAAATCTAAGATTAGGTAAGTGATGGTACAAAACAATCGATAATGCTCAGTGAAACCAATTAACCAAAGTACAATGTTGTAAAACTGAATCTTCTTTGAATACAGAGAATGAAGGAGAAAGGCTCATTTCAACTTTGGGTTTATGCTATCTTCTCCAGCATTGAGAAGCCCTTCATTTATTGAGTTAGAGAGGGGTGCTCTAGATTAATCAAGTAAAATTCTATTTCCCATCTGGATATTAATTTTTGATTCTATACTCCCCTAATCTTAGACTCCCACAGAGCAGAAGTATTGCGTGGTATCCCCCTTAACTGCTAACTTGCAATTGAAATGGGACTGTTCTTTTGGAATCCTCAGCACAGTGTCATTACTGAGTGAAACTTCTCTTCATTTCACTTCTAATGTTAAGAATAAATCACCAACACTTTGGTAAAATAAGATGTTCAAGTTATGTATTTGAAAATACAGTTTCATCAGCCTCCCTGACGCTCTAGGAGGTCTTACCATAAAAAGGGCTCTTTTGAAGGGCAGGAGACATTGAAAATGCTACCTTGACCATGCTCTAGGAAAAGAACATTATTAGTGACAAGAGTATTGTATATAAAAGTGTTTTAAGCATTTATTTAAAGTAAAAGATGAATGAGAAAGAGCTTTCTCACTATGTACTCCTTAACTGGGGCATTTGTGAGAGGTTACAAAACAGCCTAGCAACTTTTCCAAAGATTTTGCATTCATAGCAACACCATACCAGGCTATAGAGTGTGAGGTTTCAATCTTCCTTGGTCATGTAAACAAATCCCTGGTTATTTCTGAAGAGCTAAATAAATAGGGAGAGGTATACTAATTTCAGAATCTTGAGAAAGCAATTACTGCAAAGCTTCTGAGTTTTAAGAGAATTGCTTTTTAGGAAGGGAAAGAGGGAGAGGGACTAGGCAGAGAGGGTGATGGGAAAATAATGATGAATCCTGTTGGTAAAGGTATATATACTTTTAGTTTATTACTGGGCTGTGCTTGACCAAAAGCCAAAATAAGTAATTTAAAGCTGGGTTTCATTTAACTCCATGACAGCCAAAATTTACTGAACAGAATATGCTAAACCAAATGTGGATGGAGAAAAATTACACATTGTCTCATGTAATGCAACTCATTTAAAACTAAAAACTCATCTTTTTAGTTTTAAAGGGAATCCTAAGTATCCTCTCCATAAGTCTTCCAATAAACTGGAAGGTTACCTCTTTCTAGTAATGTTTCTTGGTATCTACTAGATTTAATTATGACTGAGCAATGCTGAGCCCACTGGTGAAGGATATAGATACTCTTCAACCTGAGGTCACTGGCAGAATTGTTCGGCTGCTTTAATCAGATGGCTGTCTTCACTGTTCACCTAGCACCATGTCATCTTGATACCCTCAGGGTGACCCTATTCTTCTCTCCATAGGACCAAACTATAGCTATCTTTTAAGGTTCATCTCAAGCACCTCTTCCTCAGTGAAGCTGTCTCCTTCTTCTTCATCCCACATGGACTTTTACATTTTTTTCTCTCTCAGTTGGAGATGTCATTAGGCTAATAGAATTTCACAGTTAACTGACCTCCCATTAACTCAAGAGAACCATCCTTGTACCCGGATTTGAACTTAATTTCTACTACTTATGAGTATGTGATCTTCAACAAGCTACTTAATCTAAGTGACCTTTTATTTCTTTTTTATTCTTTCTTACATTAGTGTTCTTTGACATTGCATTATATTTATATTTATTGCATTTAGTCCAGTACTTGAACAAAAATTTCTGATTCTCATCTCCTTTTTCCATTCTCTTTCAATTTCTTTAGCCTTCCATGAATGAAGATACTAATTCATATATTTTAGTGCTGGGTAAATTGGGTTCTTGACAGACAGTTAAAATGTATTTGCAGATTAAAAGTTTAAAGAAAAAGAATAATGATATTTTCTCTAGAACAGTGGGTTTTGAAAAAAGAACTAGGAAAAAGTAACTGTTCTGCTTTAGTGATAGGCTATTTAAAAAGAAAAACAGATGGAAAAACAAATGGTCAGCCTGAATTAGTATTATAACAGTTGTGTCAAGAAGGTATAGTCTAGAAGACTAGGCTTTCTTTGTCACTCTGTCAAGGCACCCCTGAACTAAATGCACTACTACAGCCTAATACAAATGTATGGTTAAGGGAAGTCAATACAACTAAGGATATATTTGGAATTTTAAAGAATTAAAATATGTCTGGGTTTTTTAAAAATATTGTTTACCTTTCAATAAATTGTCATGTTTATATGGAATCTGAAATTGAGACTCTTCTTAGTAATGGAACTCTTTCCTCTTGTCTCCCCATAGAACAAATAATTTTTGGGGGGACAAATAATTTGTTAAGCTGCTTGTATGAGAGGAAAGCCCCTGAAGGGGTTTGCTCAAGTAATGGTGGTCACTAAACTGCTCTTTTAAGAGGGTGAATAGTGAACTACAGAGATTTAACTTGGCTGAACAAAAAAAATCATTAGGGGCCAGAGAAGACAAGCTGGAAGAGGAGGTTTATTGGTTGTATGAGACAGAAGCTGGCAAGAAGACTGAGGCCATTGTGGTGGAGAGCAAAAGAAAAAAATTACAAAGTGAACAAACATATCTAATCTGTATTTTTAGTAAGTGGCCAAAAATGTAACATGAGTCTTTTAGGTAACCTCCTTAACAAACCTAATTTCAACTCTGCAGGCACTCAGTCATGGGGGGATTTGAAGCTGACATTCAAAGAAAGATGTCTTTGACACAGGAAAATCATGACTGTTGTAGTCTCCTTTATGTCCCTGTTTTTTAGAGATGTGACAAAATGCTACTACTTTAAGGTCAGTGCAATCAAAAGCAGAAGCTGACAGTGGGTGGACACCCAGTGCTAACAATAGTTTGCTAAGGTCCAAAGGAAGAACACAATAGAGATTAAAATTTTTATAGGATGCCTTCCCATGAGTACCTTTCCCAATATTCTTACCTACCTTTTTGCCTTCTTTTCCATTGTGGGAGGCATATTCTTTTTTATATTATACTACAACTGGAGATGCTGTTGATGGTAACTATGATTATTATTATTATAGTTTTATTTACTATGTGCTAGGTAATTTTCTAAGTTTTTTCCATGTATTCAAATAAGTGATCCTTACCATTCTTTATATCACCCTGAGCATCCACCCATAGCGTTTGGTCTTACACTAAAACCTATTTCCCACTCTTTCTTGTCTCACCAGGAAATCTATGAAATACACATAAACACACACCAGCAATCACCACTACTGCCCAGAAGTACATTTCCAAAGGTAGAGTCATTTGCTCCAGAATAGTATCACAGAGTAGTTCATATAATCATTTTAGTAAGCTTTGGCACCTCAGATCCTACAGACAGACCAGCTGTTGAGACAAGCATTGATATTACTGAGGAAGTTTACAACCTGAATATTAATTTTAATGAAAATCTTAGACAAGAAATAAATTCTACAAATCTTCATTTTATGTTTCATAGCTACAATATTCCTACAAAGAACTGAAGAGTCAAGTTATAAAATACACACAATAGCAAACATCTCCCTGTTTCAAAGTTTTGTCCTAAGTTTTCTTTTCTCAGTGCTTTCAGTTTTTCATTCATTGAGTATTTTCTTTAGCTTTTCAATAAACTGAAATAATATAAAATAAGTGTTTTTCTAGGAGGTGGAGCCTGACCTTATGTGAAACTCCTAAGTGACATCATGGTTCCTCAACAATAAAAAAGAAAGTCTCTGCTTTATTTCGAAGGATGAGCTTTAGTTACTTTATTATGATAGAAGTAAGACAAGGTAAAGATGTAAAAATACAAAAGAAAAAGAATATGTGTTAAATAGAGATAAATTAGGAGTGTCTGGATGGTTCAGTTGGTTAAGCGTTAAACTCTTGATTTTGGCTCAAGTCATAATCTTCAGGGTCGGGAGATAAAGCCCTGCTTTGGACTCCATACTGGGCTTGGAGCCTCCTTAAGATTCTCTCTCTCTCCACCTCCCTCCCTCCCTCTTTCTCTCTCTCTCTCCCTCTACCTATCACCCCTTGATTGCAGACCCTAAATAAACAAAGAAACAAATAAATAAATAAATGAGACAAAGTCAACACCTGCTATGTAATAACAGCATTTATTTTGCATTTATTATATGCCAGGAACAATATCAGTGATGTCAAATGATACCAATACATTGATATCAGCTTATGGTCTAAACAGGAACTAAATCTTTTATGTGGAATGGGAAATGTTGTGCACCTTCTCATACAATAGCCACAATAGCCCTTTAAAATCAGTACTTGAGCAGGATAACTCAATTGGTTGTGTGCCCAGCTTTGGCTCAGATCATGATTTCACATCTCATGAGTTCAAGCCCATGTGAAGCTCTGTGCTGAAGCTCAGAGTCTGGAACCTGCTTCAGATTCTGTGTCTCCCTCTCTCTCTGCCCAACACTCCCACACCCTGTTCATGCTCTGTCTCCCTCTCAAAAAGAAACATTAAAAATTTTTTAAGTCAGTACATAGGGTTAGAATTTTCTAGCACCAACGGGAGAGTGTCTGACTTGTTTGTTGAAATCTATCACTGGTGATTGAACATGAGATGGCAATATGTACCTTGATATTGGACTAGGAACCAGTGGATTAATATCAAATTTTAGGATCTCAAGAGTTATCCAATAGAAAATTGTTCCTGGCTCCAGTCCTAGTATTTTTCTTGGCATCTATTATTCTTCAACCACTGAATGTCTCCATTTAAAACTACCTGGCTTTAGTCCTCAAACATGTAGTATCTAGCAATAATAGTAGCTGTGCTAGATCAGTTTTATAGGGCTATAAAACGTTTCCTGATGGTTAATTTTATTGTTTGGTGAGGTCTGTGGTATTTTTGCACTGACATGATAATTCTACAGAGAAGATTAACACTGACTCTGCTCATCCAATGCTACCTCTGGTGTTGAAGAGTAGGTCAGCTTAAATGTCTACAAGATAGTCTGAGGAGAAGCAGAAAGGCCTAATAGTACATCTCTCACTGTACACGTGCACACACATAGAAGGCAGGAGGGAGGAGAATTCTTTTACTGCAATTCCTTCATAAATGTTTTTCAGAAAGATTTTTATAGGTATTGCTATTTGAAAGGTTGAAAAATAACTAAGTGGGCGTGTGTGAATTGGTTCTCTCTTTGATTCATGAGTTATGCTGCACTGGATAGCTTTCTCATGCCTTCTAGATCATCTTTCCCTATCAGATGACTCTATGCTTCCCCAAGGGTGATGGTTTTGGACCCTACTCTCTTCCATTGAGTTGACAACTTGAAAGCGAGAGAGATGATATTCAAGGTATTTGCTCTCCCACCTCTGTGGTTTCCCCTTGGCCTGCTGCATCCTTTTACTAAGGGTCACATCTCCTATCTAGGTGGTCATCTCCACATGACTCTCTTTAAGAATTTCTCTAATTACTCTGTCCACTCACCCCTTCAGGGGTGCAAACAGTCCTGGTGTTGACCCAGCCACACCTTTGTAAATAGTTCCTTTATTAAAGTCCCTTGAGTTTTCCTAATTTGAATGTGCCATCTGTTTTCCTTCTGGCACCAGAGTAATAAATACATGACCAGATCTCAAAAATTAGTAATGCTAAGTAGCTTCTGATGATTGAATAGCTTTGTTAGAATAATTCAGAAACTAATTGCAAAAGGTCTCTTCTATTTCATGTCATAGTCAGTATAGCAAGGATCTGCTAGCCTTCCTGAATTGTTTTTCCAGTTAGATACTTTCATCATGTTCTTATTTTGGTTTTTAGTGTTTTCTAAAAGCAACTCTTTCTGAAATGAAAAAGAATCAAATAGCCTACTTCATGTCTTCTTATACTATACACAGGCCCCGAACACCATCCTTCACAATTTAACTTCTCTTTTCTCTCTTCCTTTTTTGGGGTCAGTTTAAATTTTTCCACCTTTGGAAAACCATTCCATATGGCACACTATTGGAATCTATGCCACTTTTCTGTTCCTTTAATACCTTATATTTATCCCAATACAGAGTGTACTATAAAATGTTGAAATTGACTATTTAATTGATATCTACATATACATATTTAATATGATATCATTGAAGGAAGAATTTTGTTTGTTCATCCGTTATATCTACCCCAGTGCCTGGTACACAGTAGGCATTTCAATAATGTGGGAAAGCACCATGGAGTCAATAAGGTTTGATTGGGTTCACCTAGCATTATAACTACATCCCAAACTACTTCCCTAGATTTGAGCCGATACAATGGAGTTTATAGAACACCCCAACATCTAGGAAGTAATCTCTGAGACTCCTCACGGCTAGTATAATAATCGAATAATAGTGTGATGCCTATGTGTTAAGGGTCAAAGCTAATATTATGAATATAATTCATTGAACTATTAAAGCAACAGGGACAGTATAAAGTTTAAATAATTTTAAATTAAGATTCTAATTTTATTCTATTATAAAAAGCATATCAGGACTGGTAGATCTTTCTACAGTAGTATTTCACTGGGGGCATGTTTTATTTTCAAATCTCCACACAATATATTAAAATGTGTTTAATCCTTAATGGAATTTCTTCTTTTGATAGCTCAACAGTTCATTCTGGCATGCACTTGTACAATTGCTTTCTATTATTTAATTCACTTCAGGGAAAGAAAAAGAGCATGTGTTCTAAGAACAATAACATTTTGAATTTAGATGATTTATTTTAAGAAATAGCTTATAATTCTTTGGACCTTGAAATTATTACATAAGTCCTATGTACCTAAAGAATGTTTTAAAACCTCTTAAACATTTGAGTAAAAGGAATAAAAACATAAGTAGAAAGAATGAATGAAAGGATGAATGAATGTTTATAGATGAAAATTAGAAACAGTGAATCCTAGCAAGACAGCATCATGTAATTTACCAGGTCATATAGGAACAGAGTGAGACATTGAATACTGTTGGATGAATGTTTAGACACCTCTTGAGTCTGCTACAGTATCAATTATGATAATCCTATACCCTTGACATATTTCCAGCTGAAAAAAACCCACTAGAAAAAGCTTGCAATTTTTATAACGTTCTCTAAGGTAGTAGATACTATAATAATGCTAGATTCACATTTGGGAACATTTGGTGAAGAAAAAACACATTAGTAAATCCCATGTGATACAGACATAAGAACACATAGTCCTGTCCTTGAAGTGGAATAAACATATCTGACAACAATAGTGTTTTAATAATTACTTTTTGAATGAATAAAAATACAAAGAAATATCAATATCATTAATAACTAAAATATATTAATTACACCTATGGTCCCAACATTTATACATGTATGTATTTGCTGCATTTTTATTCTTAGAACTTAAGACAGTAGGTATTATTCAATTTCACCAATTAGAAAACTAGAATTAAGGAACCTGCTAATCAGGGGCACCTGGGTGGCTCAGTTGGTTAAGCGTACTTCAGCTCAGTCCATGACTTCACAGTTCATGAGTTCAAGCCCCACATCGGGCTCTGCGCTGACAGCTCAGAGCCTGGAGCCTGCTTCTGATTCTGGCTGTCTGTCTCTGCCTCTTCCCTGTTCTTGCTTATTCTCTTTCTCTCTCTCTCTCAGAAATAAATGTTAGAAAATTTTAAAAAAGTTTACCTCAGCCAAAAAAAAAAAAAAAAAAAAAGAACCTGCTAATTCTATGTAAGGAATAAAGTTTGGGAGCCATAGTACCAATGGTTTGAATTCATGTCCATATGAGCTCAAAGCTGGTGTTTTCTCTCATAATCTAAATCATCCCTAGAGTGCTAGAAATGGCCCATATAACTGAAGAAGTCATAATAACTACCCAAATAGCAAGTAAAAGTAATTGTTATCCAAAAGAGAGATTTGCTGCTACTTAGCAGTTTGGTGGAATAAGAGATCAGGTTTTAGAGGTTAAAAAACAAGAATAATGATGAAAACAGCTAATTGCCTCTCACTAACTTATGATCTCCAGGAAGTTAGTTTCTCTGATAAGAATCCAACTTGATCACAGGTATAAAAAAAAGAACTAATTTCAACAATCAGTGCTACCCTTTCAGCTGAATGTAGCAAAGGAGATTTTGGTTGAAAGGAAGAAATACAAAATTAATATGTCTTTACTCATCTTCTTCATCCATTTTACAGAAACATCTCTTCCTTCCATTATATAGTGTGCAAGAAGCGCTCAAATTAGGTGATGCCCAGTGAATTAGAGTGACAATAGGTTGGGAGATAAATGGCAGTCAGCAGGAGTCTCTGCACTGCCCCAAGATGATACTATTTAGCTGGGAAATCTGCAGAAGAGGTTGGTTAAACTTGGTGCTGGAAGCAGTTGAATACGTGAAAAGACAGATTATTACAATCAACTTTGAAGAAAATGAGCCCAAACTGCCTAAATATCTATGACATCTGAGACAGTTGTGGGTATAGCTTGTGAAGAAGTAATTTAGGAGTTTTGGTTTGTTGCCCAGCATGAGTTAAGGAATTGAAAATCACTGCTGAGCTGGAACAGCATTTGGGTATCTTCTGAAAAAATTAGCACTAATAAGAACCAGCAGTAGAAGATAAATGCCTTTGGAGGCATGCCTACTGGCTGGGACTTAATCCCTCTCAGTAGACACAGGATGGTAGATGATGCAATGGCAGATGTGGCAAAGAAATGGTGGACAGAAAATTGGGTTACAATATAGTTGATATAACTTCACAGTGATGATAGTGAATATAAATGCTGATTTTATTGTACTAGAAACTACCCTTTTAAGTGCCAAATATATGTTGGTTATTTTTCAAGTAAATTCATCTTTTGAAAATATGTTAAGGTCAGTAATTATTGGGTTAGAAGATGCCCTCTTTCTTCCTGAAAATATGAGTGACTGACTTGCAGAGTTTTTTAAATTATTATTTTTTTCAGGAGAATTAATTTAATAAAGTTATTTGAAATCACCACACTTTGAGCTTTACAAGGTAAAGAATCATTTCTTATTTTCCCCTCAAAGCCTGACACAGTGTTCAGCATGTAATAAATATTGATAATGTACATTTGTTGATGGAATATTTGATTAAGATATCTGGTATATCACAAAACTAGGGGTAAGTTGGATAATTACTTTTTGAATTTTAGTGAGCTTGATAGCTAATGACATTAAGGACTCATCCATTAGCAACATCATAATATTCAGGAATGGAATATGTTCCCAGTGTCTCTCCTCCTGTCTCCCATAAATGCCTTACAAGGTGTTTAATTATTCTGGATTCAGTTCTCAAGGAAATGGTGCTCTTTTTCCTTTTTCTCCTGTTTCTATACTTCCTTAACATTTATTGAACCTTTACTGTTAACCATGTTGTATATTGATCTCTTTATTTGCAGTGCCTCATTTAATTTTCAAACAACTATATGGGGAAGGTTCTATTGTACCTAAACAAGTGATAAGTCAATCCATGTTTGGGAAAATTAAGTACCAGTCCATGGTAAAGCTTTCATGAATGGCAGATTAGGCTAAAAACCAGGACCATCAAATTCATTCATCGTATTTATTGTGTGATAATGCCTACTCTATAGGTTTCTTGGGGCAAATATTTCCTACAACACAATGATAGACATAGCTTCAGTTTCTCTCAGTCTTCATTTTTTTTGTGTACAACCTTCATAATTTTTGCATGTATTATCAATACTGCAACCACTTAACACTAACATACAGTGGCTACACTATTTCCATTACTGTTCTGAGCATTTATTTGTATTAACAACCTTAATCTTCCAGTAATCCTATAGGTAAATGTTAGTATCTCTATATTTTACAAGCTAAGGCCCAAAGAAATTAAGTGGCAGAGCCAGAATTTATACTAGAATGTGACTCCAGACTTTAAGTTCTTAAATATTATACAATATTATTATTCAGTATTATCAAAGTACTAAATACTTTTCTTAAATAGATTCATTATGCATATATTTATTTCTGAAAAGAAACCGTATTCACTATTCATTATAAATACTAGTTATATATTTTCCTAATAAATCTTAAAGTAAAATATGTGTTAACAAGAATGTTTTCAAAAATTCATACTATTTAAAATCAGTATTTATGGATGACATGATTTTATAGAAAGAAAATCTTAAAGATGCTATGAAAAAAACTGTTAGAACCAATAAATGAATTCACTAAAGTTGCAGGGTACAAAATCAAAATAAAAAATCTGTTTTGTTTCTATATACTGACAACTAACTATGAGAAACAAGTTTTTAAATCCAATTTACAGTTACGTCAAAAAGAATAAAACACCTAAAAATAAATTTAACCAGGATTATGAAAATTCTATACACTGAAAACTATCAGACATTGATGAAGGAAATTTAAGAAGACAAAAATAGGTGGCTGGTATATAATGCTCATGGATAGAAAGAAAGAATACTGTTACAGTTTCCATATTAGCAACCAATCTCCAGCTTCAGTGTAACCTCTATAAAATTTCCAAAGGCATTTTTCACAGAAATAGAACAACAAATCTCAAAATTTGTATGAAACCATAAAAGACTCCAAAGAGCTGAAATAGGTGAAAGGGATTAAGAGGTACAAACTCTCGGTCATAAAATTACATCATGGGGATATAATATACAGCATAGTGAATTTGGTCAAATAACTTTGTATAGTGACAGTTGGTAACTATACTTATTGTGGGGATCACTTCATAATGTATAAAAGTGTCAAATCACTATGATGTATATCTGAAGCTAATATGATATTGTACATCAATAATACTTTAATAACAAATAAAAAGGAAAATCAGCTAATATAAAACTAATGGAACACATTCTACATTTTGAAGTTACCTGCTTAGTAGAAAACACTGGCTTCTGAATCAGAAGACCTTTTTTTTTTAATGTTTGTTTTATTTTGAGAGAGAGTACAAATCCGGAAGGGGCAGAGAGAGAGGGAGAGTGAGAATCCCAAGAAGGGTCTGCATTATCAGTGTAGAGCCCAGGTCTCCATCTCATAAACCATAAGATCATGACCCGGGCTCGAATCAAGAGTCAGTTGCTTAACCAACTGAGCCACTCAGGTGCCTGTTAGACCTTTTTATTCTAGACCACAGGTATGTGGATATGTATTGCCCACCCCTTAAAATACCTTTGGCACACACCAAGTAATCATTTACAAATCTCTTTCCCACTGAGCCTGGGAAGGACAGCTGAATTTTTCTTAATATGTAACTCTGGGAATTTAATATACATATAACAAAATTGGTGTGAAAGATGAAACAGAAAAGCATCGACAGTTTAGATCAACTCTGCTATAAATTACTGTGTTACTTTACAGTAGATTTTTAATTCTTAAATGAATCAGTTTCTCCTGCTGTACAGTGATGTGTTTGATTAAGTTTATGATGAACTTGGGTTCTATAAATTTGTTCTGTATTCTTTTAGGTGATGGTCAGGCAGGTATGACCACAAGAGAGAAAAAAGAAGGGTTTAGAAAAACAAAGTCTATTATACTCACAGGTCCTAAAGTCACTGGTTGCCAAGAGGGAGGTCACACAGGAGAAGTGTCAAGAAACCAGCTCAACCAATTTAGATAGAAAATAGTAAGGACCTGTAAGCAAGTACCTTTACTAAGGGTCAGAGTGGAGTACACAAGGAAAGGCCTGAAAGGATTTCACTGGTGTGTTTGAATGTTACTGGGAGGTCATGGTTATGGGAGGTCAGAGAGAAATTTTAGCATGGGCCAACTTTATCATACTGGTACATTTGATCACTTGTGTAAGGTACTCACAGCCTTTTTGTGGGAATGTTTAGGCAGCAGGAAAGAAGAGGAAATAAATAATAACTTAAAAAATATACAAAATTTATAATTCTACCACTTAGTTTCTCTGATCCCTCGCATATCCTTGCTCCCAATTCTTGTCTCAAATTCTGAAGAAAAAAAAAAAAACTCAAGGCTATATAAAATTATGTCTACACGCCACATAATGGAAGGAGAGTTCAACACCTTACTTACAAAAATGTATAGAACACCCAGACAGAATATGTATAAGGAAATAGAGGACTTAAATGACACTATAGACCAAATGGACTTAACAGACTTATACAGAACAGTCCAGCAAAGAATAACAGAAAAAGCTTTTCTCTTGAGTGAGCATAGAGTATTCTCCAGGATAGACCACATGTTAGGCAATAAAACAAACTTCTTAACAAACTTAAGAAGACTGAAATCATACAAAGTATCTTTGTGATCACAATGGAATGAAAATAGAAATCACTAACAAGAGAAAAACTAGAAAATCTACAAATAATGTAGACATTAAACAGTGCACTCAAACTACTCAACTATTCTTTGACCAAAGAATAAGCTAAAAGGGAAATTAGAAAATATCTTGATAAATGAAAATGAAACACATTGAAACTTATAGGATGCAGAAAAGGCAGTGGCAAGAGGGAAATTTATAGCTGTGAATCCTGTATTAAAGAAAAAGAAAGATGTTCTATTGGCAACCTAACTTGACACCTTAAGGAACTGAAAAAACAACAAAATGAACCCAAAACTAGCACAAAGAAAGATGAGAGAAAAGATAAACAAAAGAAAGAATAAAAATGCTATAGAGAAAAGCAATAAAACCAAGAGTTGGATCTTCAAAAATCTCAACAAAATTGACAAATCTTTACTTAGACTAAGAAAACAAAAAGAGAAAATTAACACAACTGACATCAGAAATGAAAGATGGAAAATTACTGTTAATTTTACAGGTATATAAAGGATTATAACAGAATACTATGAACAACAAATTGGGTAATCTAAATGGACAATTCCTAGAGACAACCTGCCAAGAATAAATCATTCATAAAGAGAAAATCTGAAAAGAACTAAAACTAGTAGGAGAATTAATCAGTATTCAAAAACTACCCAACAAAGAAAATTCCAGGACTCCATGGCATCACAACTGAATTCTACCAAACTTTAAAAGAGCAAATGACACGAATCCTCCTCAAACTCTTTCTGAAATTTGAAGGGGAGGGAATACTTTCACTTTTTGCAAAGCCAGCATTACTCCAATACCAAAACCACACAAAGACAGTACTAGGAAGGAAAACTACAGATCATTATCCCTTATGAACATAGATGCAAAAATCCTCAATAAAATACTAGCAAACCTAACTCAACAGTATACTAAAGAGATTATGCACCTTGACAAAGTGGAAGTTATTCCTGGAATTCAGGGATATTTCAACATCTGAAAATCAATCAAGATAATACATTACATAACAGATTGAAAGGGAAAAAAAAGAATCACCTCAGTGCAGAAAAATATATGATATAATTCAACAGCCTTTCATGATAAAAACATGATAAAAACTCAAAAAAACTAGAAATTGAAGGAAATTAGCTCTACATATTGAATATCATTATAGCATCATACTCAATGGTGAAAGATTATAAAAAATAGGGTGCCCACTTTGACCACTTACATTCAACCCAACACTGGAAGACCTGCCCAGAAAAATTAGGCAAGAAAAATAAATAAAAAACATTCAAATTGGAAAGGAAGAAATAAAGTATCTGTTTGCAGATGACCACATATTTTATGAGGAAACCCTAAAAAAAAAAAACCCCAAACCTAAAGCCCCCCCCCACAAAAAACCTCTTAGAATTAATAATGAATTCATCAAAGCTACAGGATACAAATTCAGAATACAAAATAAATTGATTTTACATAGTAACAACAAACAATCTGAAATGGCAGTTAAAAAAACAATTCTAGTTATAACAGCATCAGAAATAACAAAATACATAAGAGTAAATTTAACCAAGAATGTGAAAGACTTGTATACCAAAAAACACAAAAACTTTCTGAATAAAATTAAAGAAGGCACCAATAAATGGAAAGACATCCCATATTCATGGACTGGAAGACTTCATATTCTTAAAATGTCAGTACCACCTAAAGTGATAGACATATTCATATAATCCCTATTAGAGTCCCAACAGTGATTTTTGCAGTAATAGAAAAATCCATCCTAAAATCATATACAATCTCAAAGGACTCCGAACAGCTAAAAAATTCTTGAGAAAGAATAACTAGTTCAAAGTCTCACACTTGTTTATTTCAATACTTATTATAAAGTTACAGTAATCAGAGTAGTTTGATGTTGTCATAAAGATAGATGTGTAGACCAGTGTAATGAAGAACTCAGAAATAAATACTTATATATATAGCCAAGTGATTTTAAGCAGTGGTGCTAATACCATTCAATGAGGGAAGGACAATTTTAACAAATGATGCTGGGAAAGCTGGAATAAATGAAGATGGACCCTTACTATAGGCTACATGTAAAAAATAAAATGGATCAAACAGAGAAGTACAAGGGCTAAAACTATACAACTTTTAGGAGAAAACATAGGAGAAAAGTTTCATTTTGCATTTGACCGTGATTTCATGGATATGACACCCAAATATAGGCAACAAAAGGAAAAGAGATAAATTGGACTATATCAGAATTAGGAACTTTTGCCTATTAAAAGATAGTCAACAGAGTGAAAGTCAATGTAGAGAACTGGAGAAATTATTTATTTCCTAATTTTGTATCTGGTAAAGGGCTAATATCCATGAATATAAAGAACTATACAATTCAACAACCAATAACCCAATTAGATATGGGCAAATAACTTGAGTAGACATTTTTGAAAATACCATACACATATGACCAATAGGCACATGAAAAGATATTTAACATGACCAGTCAGTCATTAGGGAAGCGCAAATCAAAACTATAATGAGATACCATTTTTACATCCATTAGGATGTAGGCTATTATGAAAACAACAAAACACTAGTGAAAAATAACAGTTGTTAGCACGTGAAGAAGTTGGAACTATTAGTTATTTCTGTTGGGGTTATAAAATGGTGCAGCCACTTGGAAAATAGTATGGCATTTCTGCAAAAATTAAAAGTAGGATTATCACATGATCCAGCAATTCCACTTCTGAGTATATACCCGAAAGAAGTAAAAGTAAAGATCTGAACATGTATTTGTCCATCCATGTATACAGCAGCACATTGACAATAGCCAAAAATCAGAAACAACCCACGTGCTTATCAATGGATGAGAGGATAAATGAGATGTGAAACATACATATAATGAAACATTATTCAGCCATTAAAATGAAAGTCTGACACATGTTACAATATAATGTATCTTGAAGACATATATCAAGTAAGTCACAAAAGGTCAAATACTATATGATTCTATTTATAAGTAATACCTAGGGTAGTCAAATCCATAGAAACAGAGGCAGAACAGTGGTTGCCAGAAACTAGAGTGAAGGGGTAAATCGAGAGTTACTATTTAATGGGTACAGGTTTGAGTTGTGGAAGATAAACAATGTTTTAGAGTGATGGTTGTGCAGTAATGTGAATGTACTCAAAGTAGATTTTTAAATGGCTAAAATTATAAGTTTTATGTTATGCATATTTTACCACTATTTTTTTAAGTAAAAAAAAAATGTAAACAATCACCAAATCGTCTTTGGCTTTTGACAACATGCAACCCCAAATTGGTCCTGCTTCCCTTAAATTTGCCATAGAATCAACCAGCACAGTCTCAAACCCTGTGAGAAGTTTCATTCAAATCCTTTCACTGAAATTTCCCACCATTCCTTCATAGTGCTTTCTCCCTCGATACAAATAATTTAAATAAATTATTTAAATATATATAATTAAAATTTAAATATATATTCACTTTACCTATAAATATATATTCACTCTCTCTGTATATATATAAGTGAATATATAGATGTATAAAGTGAATCCAAAATTTACAGAATTTTTGTTGTGAATAATTTTTATCACAAAGACTCTTGCTACAGCACATATATAATCTCAAATATTTAATTTAGATTAACTTTAAGTTAAAATTTCACAAGTAGATTTTTGGATTCAATGGATTCACAGCCATTGAAGTGTGAATCCACAAAATTCATTCCCTCACCCCTCAGTAAGGTGTTAGTCAACAATTATTGGTACTTCTTCTAGAGCCTGTCAACACACATGCAATATTAGCTTGTGTTCTCTCTCTACCTCACATATTACCCATGACACACATTAGATGCTAGAACTACAATTTTGATCCATAGCATGCAAGAATTCATCTTGCAGAATATTTTGTGCCCTAGATGTGAAAGTACAAATATGTATTAGTGAACATGAATAAAACTATAATGATGTCTAGGTATCTAATGCTGCTTTATCCTATATTACCACCAGTATTTAGATAACAATTTATTCATAAGGATTTCTTTCTTAATCTCATTTACAGCAAGGATAGCAAATGACCTTCAATCCCTATCTCAATTCTGAATACTTTGAGATTGTAAGCTCATTTTCTCTAGTGCACTACTCCTAAAATCAGTGGTTATTAATGTACCCAATACATAGAAGGTTCCCAACAATTGTTTGCTGGATAGATGGATGAATGGATAGTGTTTAACAGAAAATTGTCTTGAGAAAGAGTTTTCTTTCTCTCTCTCTCTTCCTTCTTCCTTCCTCCCTTCCTCCCTCCCTTCCTTCCTTCTTCTTTTCTTTTGTTTTCTTTTTTTTCTTTTCTTTTCTTTCTTTTCTTTTCTTTTCTTTTCTTTTCTTTTCTTTTGTTTTCTTTTCTTTTCTTTTCTTTTCTTTTCTTTTCTTTTCTTTTCTTTCTTTCTTTCTTTCTTTCTTTCTTTCTTTCTTTCTTTCTTTCTTTCTTTCTTTCTTCTTTCATCCCTTCTCTAGCCTCAGTGCGAAAGAGTGAACTTACCGTGTTTCACAGGCAGAAATACTGAAATTTTCACCCCACACATTGGTCACATTTGTAAAGCGTTGCTTTTTTAACATATATGTACAGGCAGATTACTTGGAGATCCTATTAAAATGTAGATTCTGAATCAGCAGGACTGGGATGGAACCCAAATTCTGTTGATCTAACAAGTTACCATGGGAGTCTGATGTTACTGATACTCAGGCAGCACTTGAGTATCACAGAGCTAGACTGAACATTGGTCCTTGCTAAAACCCAGATTGTCCCACCCACAGAGTTTCTGGCTCATTAAATCTGCAGTGGAGCCTGATAATTTGCATTTCTGAGAAGTTACTAGCTGATTCTAATGCTGCTTTATCCTATATTACCACCACCGATCCAGACTTTTCTCCTCCCCCCCAACCCCTGTAATGATACATGAACTGACAGGTTTTACAGCATATTAAGTCACCTTGCATTTTATTTCCAGTTGTTGGTGCTTCCTTTCTCAGCATTCCAGTAAGAACCCTGGACTGTGATCTATTTAAAATATTTCTAAGACAGCAATGATGTTTGCAAAATAACTACTGGTATTAGTCTTGGAGGATGAAGAGATTAAATTATTATCTTCCTGCCTCACATACTTAAATATTACAGAAATTCTCTGGGATTTAAAGCTGACCAACCTGTCCCTGTAAAGAGAAAACTACCTGACATCTATAGACATGTATCAGTCACAACCCATGACACATTTCCCCTGCTGAGAAGCTTAAACAAAACAGAGTCATGAGCAAGATTATATCTGGCAAGTATCCATAATGAGCTATCTACAGCTGAGTTGAGGTATTGACTAACCTTTTAGAAAGTTTCATTTATCACTCTCCTATGGACTGCGAAATCGCTGTCAGAATTTGGTGAATCTAGTTCTGCAATTTATCATTTATCACCGTGACATTGGGAAAACACTGTGCCATTTGAGTCCCCAGAAAATATATTACAGAGAAAAGGAAAATCTGATGATTTCTGAGAATGTAATTTACATAGGTCAAGAAAAATAAACAAGTTCAAAACCCAGGAAGCAAAGTGTTGAAATGTCTTAGTCTTGTCAAATGTGGTGTTTATAATAGAACAATTAATCTTGAATGAAAACAAAGCATCTGACTTTCAAGAAGTACAGTCTCTGATCTGTGTTACCATTGTTAAAAGATAAACTGAAGCACATTAAATTTTTCACAACCTTACTTGAATGTACACTTATTTCAATTGTGCACCACCCAAAGCAAAAGTGGTTAGCAGTGCTCGCAGGACAGGAGCTGTGGGCAAGGTTTTTGTAGAGAAGAACTGAAGCAAAGCAAAAAAATGAGTTGATTTGTTAAGCTTAAACAGTTGCCTGATTTTGAAAAGCCTAGGTGCTGTTTGTGATTGGTTGTGCTTAAGTTTTATTTTCTCAGACTTAAGTGTGCTGACTCTAGCTTAGGTTTTGCTTTGTTTACATAGATTAGTTACCAAAGCATTAGGGCCACCACAGTCTAATAGCCTTCTTGTTTAAATACTTCAATAACATCATCAGTTTGATTTATATGAAACTGATTCCGTGACTTATAAAATAGCTTTAAATAGCCAAAAAATAAATACTGTATAAATACCTATAGTGAAGATGTTATATAGCTAGACTACAGAAAATAATTTGACTAGATACTATAATTTTCTTGAGGGCTAGGCATATTCTTTTTTTTAATGTTTTATTTATTTTTTTATAGTTTATTTATTTTTGAGACAGAGAGAGACAGAGCATGAGCGGGGGAGGGACAGAGAGAGAGGAAGACACAGAATCTGAAACAGGCTCCAGGCTCTGAGCTGTCAGCACAGAGCCTGATGCGGGGCTTGAACCCATGAACCATGAGATCTGACCTGAGCCGAAGTCAGACGCTTAACCAATTGAGCCACCCAGGCGTCCCTGTTTTATTTATTTCTGAGAGACACAGACAGACAGCATGAGCAGTGGAGGGTCAGAGAGAGGGAGACACAGAATCTGAAACAGACTCCAGGCTCTGAACTGGCTGTCAGCACAGAGCCCTACGCGGGGCTCAAGCCCACAAACCGTGAGATCATGACCTGAGCTGAAGTCGGATGCTTAACCGACTGAGCCACCCAGGTGCCCCGAGGGCTAGGCATATTCTTAATCCTAACTTTATCTCAATATTTAGTAAAGTGTTGGTATGGTGTAGGCACTTGTTAGCTATTTTTTGTTATATAAACTTCAGGCAGTGTAATTTCCTAGGTATGCTTCACCTGTTCTATGTATTGGACATTTGAATTTTTTTTTTTAATGTTTTATTTCTAAGAGAGAGAGAGACAGCGTGAGCAGGGGAGGGTCAGAGAGAGAGGGAGTCACAGATTGAAACAGGCTCCAGGCTCTGAGCCGGCAGTCAGCACAGAGCCCGACGCGGGGCTCGAACCCACGAACTGCGAGATCATGACCTAAGTGAAAGTCGGACGCTTAACCGACTAAGCCACCCAGGCGCCCCATATGTATTGGACATTTGAAGAGCATCTCCTAATATGGAAAATATTATTTTGAGAAACATGAGTTATCTCATATTTGCCCCATTTAGTTGTGGGTAAAAAATATATTTAATATATTTTAATCAGTGTGATAGATTAGTAAATGGGAACACTGAGATTTAAAAATGCATCTTCTGAGGCACCTGGGTGGCTCAGTCATATGAGTGACTGACTCTTCATTTAGGTTCAGGTCATGATCTGAGGGCTGTGAGATAGAGCTTCACATAAGGCTCCATGAGCATGGAGCCTGCTTAAGATTCTCTCTTTTCCTTTGCTCCTCTACCCCACTTCAAATAAATAAAATAATAAAAGTAAATAAAATGGATCTTTGGATTTAAAAAATGGTTTCTTTTGAGAGAGAAAATGCATGCACAGGAGCGGGGGGCGGGGGTGCATGTTGGGAGAGGTGGACAGAGAGAGAGGAGAGAGAGAATCCCAAGCAGGCGCCACACTGTCAGTGCAGAGCCCAACACAGGCCTTGATTACATGAACTTTGAGATCATGACCTGAGCTGAAATCAAGAGTCAGAGGCTTAACCAACTGACCCACACAGATGCCCTAGATCTTCTGATTATATATGGAATTTTCTTTGCAAAATTATACATAAAACACAAAAATTAAAATTGTTCAGATTTTTCTCAAAAGGAAATTCTTCCTTGAAATCTTAACTATCTTCCCACAATATCCCATAAGGGTGTACTAACTCAAGAGAGAGAGAGAGAGAGAGAAATAGAAGTTGATTTGAAAATTTTCTTATTAAGTACGATCACCAGAGGTCTCAAGCACTGCATGTAGCATTTTAGAATAGCCAAATTAAATATTACTGAGCTGTAGATTCCTTGCTTTGATAGCTATATATTTACTATTTCTGTTATATGTTTTCTGTAATTAGTATAATTGCCATATTTTATAAAGAGAAGGCAAATGTTCTTCAAAATGCTTCTCACTAAATCTTCACTCTTCTCAGAAGCATTCAGTGGCGTACTGTCTCCAAGAACCTGGTTGCTTAACAAATCAAATAATCTCATGTCTTTTGCCCAGTATTCAAGAGTCTATTTTCACTTCTTACAACATCCTTTATTCCCACAAAGCTTATAAACACCTAACTTCACATTTTGTGTATATACTCTTCTTCCTCAACCCCATCACATACTCACTGCTTATTCTGACCCCTGGCTAAAAACTTGCCCAGTTTGAGATAAACAACTTGAATCATTAGTAGCACACTGTTGCTGTTTCCATAGCTTAGAAATCTCTACCTTTCTTGAAAAATCCATATTCTGATTGCCACTGTAGAACTGAACTCTTTCCTATTCTCAACTCATATATTTCTAGTAAATCTAGTAGTAATACTGAATGTGATGATCTAGAAAGAAACCCTGGAAGAAGTGGTATTTGGTCTGAGACCTGAATGATAAGAACAGCCAGTTCTATGGAAATTTAAGAAATGCATTCCATGTAGAGAAAAAGGCAGGGGCAAAGGCTTTGAGGCAGCAATGGGATTTGCAGTTCTGAGCAACTGAAGGACATGGTAGATGAAGTATGTGATGAATGGTGGAAGAATGAGACTAGTGGAAGATGAGGTTGAAGAGGTTTTCAGGGTGAGACCCCACGAGAACTTTAAATGCATGGTGTTTAGATTTTGTGTTATGAGCACCAAAAGCTATAAGAAGATTTACACTAGAAAGCCCATAAATGACAAGACATATATTTTAAAAAGTCATTTTGGTGACTGAGGGGAGAATGTGCCAAAAGGTGTGAGTATGAACCTGCTCTGTGAACATGGACAAGCCCTTATTGGCATCTTCAGCTTTCAAATGGAGGTAACAGCTTCACGGAATCAGGAATAAATAGGGTCTTTCATATGAGAAAAGTTTAGGCAAGAATATGATAAAAAAATATGCATATTAGCAAAAAATCTTGGGAAGGGCACCTGGGTGGCTCAGTCGGTTGAGTGTCTGACTTCGGCCCAGGTCATGATCTCATGGTTAACAGAGGCCCACATGGGGCTCTGTGCTGACAGCTGGTTCAGAGCCTGGAGACTGTTTCAGATTCTGTGTATTCCTCTCTCTCTGACCCTCCTCTGCTCATGCTGCCTCTGTCTCTCTCAGAAATAAGTGAAACGTTAAAAAAAAAAGAAAAAGAAAAAATCTTGGGATTTATGGGGAAAAACTGCCTAAAGTTTTGAAAAGAACATAGTCTATTCAAGAAATCAAACAAGAAAGAAAAATAGGAATAAATTATTCAGAATAACAGAGGAACAAAGAAGATCTATATTTTCCATTGACCCACCTACTTAACTCATTGATTTTCCTTGTCCTTGTTTTTTTCATTCTCTGACTTCAAGAGTTAGTTTTGTCTATTTCCTACTGTCAGTGTCACCTTCCTTATTTATTAAATTATTTATTAAAAGAGTACCTGGGTTGCTCAATGGGTTAAGCATCTGACTCTTGGTTTCACCTCACATCATGATCTAAAGGTTCGTGAGTTCCAGCTCCACGTCGGGTTATGTGCTGACAGTGCAGAGCCTGCTTAAGATTCTCTCTTTTCCTTCCTCTCTGTCCTTCTCCTGATCACACACACTCTCTCTCTCAAAATCAATAAATAAACTTAAATTTTTTTTCAAAAAAATATTAATTAAATATGTTGGAAGATAAGTATAATGGAATGGTGATTTGTAGACAAATAAGAAGGCTGAAACAACAAAGAAGAAAAATGATTCTAGTAGGCTTTTAAAAAATGCTTGAGGTATTCAACTAGCAATTTTATTAGATAGCTGCACTTCTCCCTTTGCTGCCCTTATTCATGAATCATCAATGGAATGTGCATGGCAAGGAGAAGTGAGTGATTTGGTCAAGTTGATCTGCTTATGTAAGCTTATATTTTGTGAATTAAAAGTGAGATATTAATATAGGCTTTCTGTGCCTATCATAGGTTATCACTGTGCACAAGTATCCTGTGTACAAAGTATCACTAGGGTATTTTTAAAAATTTTACATTCATTTTGCATATTATTTTTAGGATTGAAGTCATTGTGTATGAGAATTAATAATCCGAACAATAAATTTGTATCTCTATCTGGAGAAGAAAGGAGCGTGTTTATCTAAATAATGGAGACGTCTTGTCTCTTAACGATCATTTAATACAGGAAATTTTTCAAATTTTCTGTTCCCTCTTTTGGCATATGATTTTCAATCTGTGTTAACACAGTGAAATTGCAATGTTATATAATCTAGTTTAGATCCAAATGTAGAAGCATTCTTTTGGCTTCAGTAATTCAATACTCCTCCAAATAATTTTCCATTTGATGTTAATATTTCATTGCACAGGTAATAGATAAATGGATTCTCCTTATAACAATTATAATTTGTGGGCCACCTGAGTGGCTCAGTTCGACTTTGGCTTCAGGTCATGATCTAACAGTTCGTGAGTTCGAGCCCTGAATAAGGCTCTGTGTTGATAGCTCAGAGCCTAGAGCCTACTTTGGATTCTGTATCTCCCTTTCTCATTGTGCCTCCCCTGCTCATGCTGTCTCTCTCTTCCTTTGTCTCTCAAAAGTAAACATTAAAAAAAAAATTTTAAAGAATTTTAATTTCCTTCTAAGGCTACAGTTTATGTCCCCCATTACCTACAATATTAGGCATCTCTCTACACCTTGAGGTAACTACTTGTTGCTCAGTTTGTGAAAAACATCTAGCCATTTTTATTTATATTTACACTCATGCATTATATTCATTTATATAAATCCATGAAATATATATTTTTTTCATATAAATGTTACCAATTTATACATGGTGTCTGGGATTTTGTTTTAATTTAACATAGTATACTGGTAACTATTCCATAGTCATACAGATTCTTTTTTAGCTGTTGTATATTTTTACATGAAATTTTTATTGGGAAGAATTTAAATGCTTATAACTAGAGAATGAATAAATATTTTCTACTACTTTTCACACCAAGATGGACTTATCTCTCTAAATGGGATTTCTGAAAAAAAAAAAAAAAAATCAGTTGTTAAGGAGAAATATCAGTCTTAATGATCTGCTTCCCAGTAATATATTCCCAATGATAATGAATTATTTTAGGGTTCTAATTTAGGTTTAAACATTTTTTCCTTCTCTAATGTAGTCATGATAGTGGCCAAATGAAATACAATGAATTGTACAGAACCTCAATTTCTTCATCTGTAGAATGACTGTTCTATTGGATCTGCTGCCTTCATGATGTTATTGTGAAGAAGCATTGGGATAGTAGATATGAGGCTGGGAAGTTATTACAGGTTATACCAAAATAGCTAGTAGAAACACACATTTCTTTTTTACCCTTTATCAAGTAATTAGTTATGCTCCTGCTGCATTCCAAACCATCTCCAAACTCAGCGGCATAAAATATATTTATTATTTCTCTTGCATTTCCATCATGTCTGGAGTTAGGGAGATTCAGACTGGTTAGGCCGAGCTGGCTTTCTTCTTTATGAGTCTCATTCTCTTAGCCCATTAAGCTAGTTGATGCATGTTCTTCTTATGCTAAGAGCAAGCATGCAGAGTGAATGAAAACAAGCACGGTCTCTTGAGCCCTAGGCTCAACATTTGTACCCTGCTCTTCTTTCTTTTTCTGTTGGTCAAAGAAATCTCATAATAAAAAAGATGTCAAGAGTTAGAAACATATGTGTCATCATTTTGGTGGGAAGAATTTCAAAGTCATGTAAGTGTGAATACAGGAAGAAGTGAATAATGGGGGGTCAAATATGCAATATACCATAGCAGGTTGATTTTTCTTTCTATCTTAGTGTCTTCAAATTCTAATCATATCTTAACAGACTTGCGGATTTTTTTTACTTGCATAGGTTGATATACTTCTTTCTACTTAGTATTTTAGCCTATTTTGAAAAGAATTACAGCATCAAAAGATGATTATAAAATAAATATGTATCAGCATTTAACATATGATTCCATATAATACCTACAGTCATTTTGTATCACAGTAGTAGTATACTACCTGAGAAACCCTTCATCTATTAGAAAATCCTAGAATGGTAAATACTAATATAAATGTCCTCTTTGCTGGATTAGTCATAACTAATTCAGCATCATCCTGAACTATAGCTTAGAAAATTTTGAAGAAGAAATAGTTAATACAGTCATTATACTATCTCAAACGTGAGCTGTCTCAAATGCTAGATTATCATCAGTTCATTGTTGATTTCTATGAAGACACCAGAACTTCTCTTCAAACTAATTACATGTCTAGAGGGAAAATTATGCCTATCAACAAATTTCTTTGTGAAAATACAGACAAAATGAAGAACATGATGATAAGTTTTTTCATAATTTATCTCCTTGAATGACAGTAGGACAGAGAACTTTTTCCAGATGGCAAAATGGTTAGAGTAGATACCTTTTTCTCTTCTTAGAACACATTGTAATTAAAATAGCTGAAAATATTTACTTTCTGATAAGAATAATGAGAACACAAGACCATCCTTTTCAACATATTCCTCTTCTGGCTTTCTTTGTTTAAGTAGTATACATTAATATCTAACATGCTACATGATTAGGATACTTAGAATTAACCTGTGGCATTCTCTTCTGATTAGAAACTTGAGACTGGGGGCGCCTGGGTGGCTTAGTCGGTTAAGTGTCCGACTTTCACTTAGGTCATGATCTCGCGGTTCGTGGGTTCGAGCCCCGCGTCGGGCTCTGTGCTGACTGCCAGCTCAGAGCCTGGAGCCTGTTTCAGTCTGTGACTCCCTCTCTCTCTGACCCTCCCATGCTCACGCTGTCTCTCTCTCTCTCTCTCTCTCTCCTAGAAATAAATAAAACATTTAAAAAAAAAAAAAGAAAAGAAACTTGAGACTGAAACATTCTATAACCAGATCATTCTTAGCCCTTCATCCCATTAGGCACATGCAGCTATGAGTCCTACAAAGATAAACTGGGTCAAGTGTGTTTTGAACATTGGTGTCCTAAAACCTGGACCAACTTTCTTAGTGGTGGGTCTAGAAGAAGTGTTTTATTCTGGTTCTCTGATGACCCTCTACAATATAACCCACATAGGAAAGGCTCCAACACAACTGACATAAACCTTATCAGAATGGCCTGTGAGCTTCCAGTACCAGGTAAAGATAAACAGTTCTGTGAGAAACGGCTGCAAGGCAATTTGTCACTTAATTCCTTATGTTGAGAGAGGGTTTCATGGTGCAGTTTCTCATCTGTCTCTGTAATTCTGATAAGGTAGGGAGCTTTCTGCTTTGTCCCCATTTAGTTTATAACTGCAAACTACAAAATTGCTTAATTTCAGTGTGTATTTGGGTCTTCAGAAACAAAGTGTCCCATAACTCATTTGCATGTCATCTGGTCCCTTTTGCTTCAGTGTCACCCTGTGACATGGGGGGCTGACATCATTGCTGACCTTATTATTGCTGTCTGTATAAGTAATACATTGTGAGTCTATCTAGGCTTATATTTTCTTTACAAGGTGAATTTGTCAGCTTTCTTGAAAAATTTGTCCCAGCCTTAATCTGGTAAAGTCATAATGCTTTTTCGGAAGAATGACAATTGGAGTCCTGTGTTCATTGGTCAGGTGTGGTACTGTGGTGGGTAGGAGTGGATTTGGTTGCTAAAATGTTCAGTAACATCGGAAACAACTAGTTCTGAATAATCACCACTGAGCTGACTGATGAGTTGCTTTAGTGGTTAGAATTAGAGATAAAGTAGGGAGAAGACTGTGAAGTTAATGAGAGTGTATGGTGGATGTTGCTCATTCTTCTGCACCAGTGCCAAATCAATGGCACTTTCCTCCAACTAGTGGTTGTCAAAAAATGAAATACTTCCTGGAGTATTTCAGAGCAATTAGTTATTCAGAAAGTTATTCTCTGCTTTTACAATCACAAAAAGAGAGAAATTAGAAATCAATCTGGGCAAAAGCCTAGTGAGACTATAGAAATGTGACTCATCTGGCTGGCAGCAGAGGGAATTACACTAAGTTTGCTGGAGAAGAAGGAATGGAATTCTCTTAGTTGTTTAATGATCAGCTCTATGCCACTCAAGCCACTCTAGCCACAACCACCTTGTTCAATGACATGGACACAGAAGATGAACATGTAAAGATAAATCAAGACTTGTTAGAAAGAGTTTTCACATTCATATGAAACAGTGGCTTGCCCGGGATGAGTTTTCGTTTTGTGATAAGCATTCATGGAAGGAGGCCTGTGGAAGAAGCTGTAACTTCCCCTAGAACCACTATAAGTCCATCCTGGGCTAATAATAGAGATGACGAAAATCCAGATAATGAAATAGTTACCTAATAGATGTTATTATCCCTCACTTTTAAGCCATGAGAAGGACACATGATTTGAAGATCTGGAAATAGCAAAAGAATATCCCTAGCTAGCTTTGCAATTTCCTGTGGGCAAACAGGAGGCAAGCCAAGAGGATCTCAAACCCCTTTGGCTGACTTATGTGCTATTTGGACCAGTGTTGACCTGATACTTTTGATGCCACCTCTCCAACTACATTTTACCCTCTTCAAGAACACACAGGGGACCCCTGGGTGGCTCAGTCAGTTATGCGGCCAACTTTGGCTCAGGTTATGATCTCGTGGTTCGTGAGTTTGAGCTCTGCGTCAGGCTCTGGGCTGACAGCTCGGAGCCTGGAACCTGCTTCAAATTCTGTGTCTCCCTCTCTCTCTCTCCATCCTCTGCTCATGCTCTGTCTGTCTCTCAAAAATAAATGTTTTAAAAAAAAAAAAAAAAGAGCAAACAGGACTAGGACAGAAACTAAAGTTACCAGAAGAGGACCAGAGGCATTATTCACTGGTTAAGATGTGTTGGGGAGTTTAGGCAACTAAGGTTGCCAAAACTTTTTAGTCCTGTGGTGTTGGGAAGCACCTATGGGTGTGATAAAAAAAAAATTACTTAATTTGAAAAAATTCTGATTAACAGTAAGCTGATTAGATTTGTAGGTGGGTCCTTTTGTGGCAGTACACAATCTTACTGATAATGTTGAATGTATTGTGGCATTTAGACATGTTAAGGATGTATAAGAAGTGTTATGGATGGGGAAATAACATAATGAGAGAAGAGACAGTGGAAGATTACATAACTGGCAGCCCACAAGTCTTTCCCTGTCTAGTCACGTAGTTAGTGTGAAACAGTATAAGATGCAAGAGGGGCAATTATGACATTGATCAAGGTGCTAGTATATGATAATGCTTAAAGAAACATTATCAACTTATAATAATAGTCTTGTGTGGCCAGTGAAAAATAGTACTATTTTTCACCTAGGAAATACATTGAGCATTAATTCAATACATAGTTGTTAATGATTAAACGGGGTTGGATCACCAGATTTCTGGCTTGTGATAGAGACAAATCATTTGGATTATTGGTGATATGTTTGTATCATTGGAAATGTTCATTGGCCCCTTAACCATATCAATCAATGGTTCCTTATTTGGAACAGTTTTACCCCTCTCCGCATGGAACATTTTGCAATATCTGGATACACATTTTGCTGTCAAACTGGAGGCACTGAAAGTTGCTCAACATAAGACTTATGTCTGTGTGTGTGCACATCTACATACATACACACCCTGCAGTCCACACTGAATATGCATGACATTCTAAAATGCAGAATGTAGAAAGCAATAGTAATCACCTCTAGGAGTTACAGTGAGTATTAACTAAATACAGGTTAAAGAACTGCACAATTGTTTACCACTATATCAGTCCTGTGGTTGCCATTATGTGGGCTCAGCCTCCTAGTGAACGCATGCTTTAATTATACTTTGATAAAAGCATTTATAACTATGTATAAAGTATAAGGTTAGCATATAAACTCTATGAATAATAGTTTTTTAGTTATAGAACTTAGAGCAGTAATTTCAGTAGTTGTTATAGATCCTAGTGGTAGTAGAATATCTAACAATGCCCAAGGGAGCCCCCAGCACGGAGAATTAATGAGAGAAAGTAGTTGTTGTGGCTGTTGTATTAGTACTACTACTAGTAATAATACTAACTCATACTCATTGAATGCTTATTACATATGCCCCAGTTTGTATTCTGGAAAGCAACTCTGAGATGGGGTTAGCATGCCAAGCATCAATTGGGGTTGGTGATTATGGAAGGGAGGAAGTAAGTTTAGGGTAGAGAAAAAAGTTGAGATATGAAGCAGTTTCAGCATATATGTCTCAGCCAACCTAGAAGGTCCCCCTAGGGCTGGGATGGCCTTTTGGAGTTGCCCCTAGGTTGGTAAAGAGATTAGGCCTGTGTAGCCCCTGTTGATCCACTACCGATGCAGACTGCGCTAGGGGAGAGATGACCTTGGGTGAGCAGTCTGCTTCAGCTGAAGCAGTCTCCTAAAGTCTGGAAGCACAGCCAGCAGCTAAGGGAATAAATTAATTCTTTCATCTTGAAGATGCTCTTCAGGGAATCCACCACAACACAGAAGGAACTGGGCTTAACATCCAGTGTGCATTTTTTTCTTAAGTTTTCACAGTACACCAAGAGTTTGGTGTTATTATCCCAATTTTAAAGATGAAGTAATTAGGGGCGCCTGGGTGGCTTAGTCGGTTAAGCGTCCGACTTTCGCTTAGGTCATGATCTTGCGGTTCGTGGGTTCGAGCCCCGCGTCGGGCTCTGTGCTGACTGCCAGCTCGGAGCCTGGAGCCTGTTTCGGAGTCTGTGTCTCCCTCTCTCTCTCTGACCCACCCCTGTTCACGCTGTCTATCTCTCTCTCTCCTAGAAATAAATAAAAATTTTTTAAAAAATTTAAAAAAAAAATAAATAAATAAATAAAGATGAAGTAATTAGGGCCTAGAGGGATTTTGTAACTTTCTCAGGAAATCAGCATGTTTCAATTTTTCATTTTTTAAATAAATAATTATATATTTATATTTATATTTTATATATAAGTAAGTGTAAATGTGGAGAGAATGGAGTCAAAGCAATAATGTTAGGGTATGGATATATGTTCCTATTTACCCAGATAATCACAGTGTATTTATTACTTTCATTTCCAAAGTGTCCAGTTTAGATGATAAAATAAAACATCACCAAAGGTAGGACCAGTGCTAAAGGTACCAGAGAGCACTGAATGGAAATTTGACAGCAAGGTGGTATCAGAGACCAAGGCCAGAAAAGGACTTGAGGGGAGAAATTAATAGAACAGACTAGGGGTTCTTAGTGTAAAATCCCCTAGATCAGAAGCAGCGTAAACTGGGAACTGGGCTCCGCCCCATAGCTATTGAGTCAGACACTCCAGTTCAGAGGTACCTGTCCACTACATATAGTTTCAAGGAACCCTTCATGTACTTCTGATACTTTTGCAAGTTTAAGAATCACTTGGATACATACATAGACTGATTTGGACGAGGTATTTGTAACTATTTTTTATTTTGAAATGATTTGGCTATGGTCAAGAAGGACTAGTTTCTCAGCAAATAGAGGAGAAATTTCAGGAAGAAATGCTCATTTTAAAGCTAAAAATCTTCCACAGCACTGATTCACAAGCTTAAAAGTTCTTTATAGCTTTTCCCTCTTATTTCAAATAGGCTTTGTATTAACTTTGAGAGTCAGCTGTGTAGCCTCAAAAACCTGGTTTCAGTGTGGTTGGTTGGCCTTTCATTATGTAATGGATATGTAAATGGTTATGATAAAAGGACTAATATATATATAATCTATATTAACATATTATATATGTATATTATGTTATATATAATAATAAATCCATGTGCAATTTTTGTAAGATCTCCTTAAAATAGTATTTTTTACTGTGAATGTTTTCACATATTAAGAAAGAAACAATTTTAAAAAGGCATTCTTTTCTTATTTAATAAATCTAGTTTTCCTCCTGTCTGTGAGACCAGGAGCTAAAGTGATATCCCTGGTTTCCTTTTCTTCCTGGGCACATCACTTTCCTCTGGGACATGCAAAAACACCAGTTAGGAAAGGCCAGGGTAAACAAAAAAAGGACTGGAAAACAATCTCATCATATTTTTGGATTGTGTGAGTATTAGCGAAACCATCCAAGAAAACGGAAACTGATCGCTCTGGACTCTCAAATCCATGTCAGTACTTACCAGGCCCTTCACAGAAGGCATACTTAGCTATTGGGTAGTAGGTCATCTATTTCAGCAATATTAATTGAGTCAGCATATAACTTATCCTGGCCCTGGAAAGGGGACAGGTAAGTTAGTTACTGCCAGAGCCAAACTCATGTCCCTGACTCCTCCTCCCAGGATTAACTCCACCTGTGATGGTTTTAAAAATATGTCAGTTAATTGTTTCATATGTTTCACTTGAATTGGTCTTGACTTAGTATTTTGCTTCTAACAAATAGAATAAAATATAATTACTGATGTGTCATTCTGATATAACCCATAAAAGCAATGGGACTTTTCTCCTGGATTACTTTCTCTGGGGGATGCAAGCTGTCATGCTCTGAGCAGCCCTGTGGAAAAGCCCATGGGACAAGGAACTGAAGTCTCTGGCAAACAGCCAATGAGGAACTGAGGTCTGCCAACAGCCTGTGGAGCTGTGATATTTTAAAAGTTGTTGTTTTGAGCTACTAAGTTTTGGGAAAATTTGTTACACAGCAACAGACAGCTAATGTAATTTATCTGCCACGACTAAATAATTGCTTAACTTAAAGTCTTTTGCTCTCATTGATTGCCAGACAACTAGAGACATATCTCATAAAGAGAGTAGAGATGGACAGTTGTTCTTATCCAATTTAAAGACTTTTTCTATAAAGTGTTTCTACTAAAAGATTTTAATCTTCAAAGCTAGCTCTTAATTAATGGATACTTTTAAAATATTATTTTAGATCAGTTTTAGGTTCACAACAAAACTGAGAGGAAGGTACAGAGATCTTCCATATACCCTCTGCCTTCATGCAGGGATAACCTCCCACATTATTAACACCTCTACCAGAGTGTTACATTTATTACAATTGATGAATCTACATTGACATGGCATAAATGTACACAGTCCATAGTTTACATTAGAGTTCACTGTTGTAATTTCTATGAATTTTACAAATATATAATGACACATATCTGTCATTATAGTATTGTACCACATAGTTTCACCGTCCTAAAAGTCCTCTGTGATCTCTTCATCCCTTCTTCCCTCCCTACTGTCTCACCCCTTGTAACCTCTCATCTTTTTACAGTCTCCATAGTTTTCCCTTTCCCAGAATGTCATATAATTGGAATCATTTAGTATGTAGCCTTTTCAGATTATCTTCACTTGATAATATGCATTTAAATCCCCTCAGAGCCTTTTTTTTTTTTCATTTTTAGCACTGAATAATATTCCATTGCCTGAATGTATTACAATTTATCTATTCATCTACTGAAGAACATCTTGATTACTTCCAACTTTGGAAAATTATAGATAAAGCTTCTGTAAACATCCATATGCAAGTTTTTTATGGACTTCAGTTTTCATCTCTTTTGAGTAAATACCAAGGAGCATGATCACTAAACTGTATGATAAGAGTATATTTGGGTTTTTAAAAAATTTTTATTTATTTATTTATTTTGAGAGAGAGAGAGAGAGAGAGAGAGAGAATCCCAAGCAGATCCCACACTGTCAGTGCAGAGCCCAATGCGGGACTTGATCTCATGAACTGAGAGATCATGACCTGAGCCAAAATCATCAGTTGGACACTTAACCAACTGAGCACTCCAAGTATGTCTATTTTTGTAAGAAACTGCCACACTGTCTTCCAGAGTAACTATTACTGTTTTTCATTCCCATCAATGATGACTGAAAGTTCCTATTGCTCCAGCATTTTGTTCTGGATTTTGGCTATTCTCCTAGTCATGTAGTAGTATCTCATGTTGTTTTAATTTGTATTTCCCTGAGGGCATATGATGTGAAGCATTTTTCATATAATGATTTGCCATCTATAAATCTTTGGTGATATATCTGTTAAAGTCTTTGGCCCAAACAGACACATGAAACGATGCTCAGCATCCCTCCTCATCAGGGAAATACAAATCAAAACCACACTGAGATACCACCTCACGCCAGTCAGAGTGGCTAAAATGAGCAAATCAGAGAACTCTAGATGCTGGCGAGGATGTGGAGAAACGGGCACCCTCCTGCACTGTTGGTGGGAATGTAAACTGGTACAGCCCCTCTGGAAAACAGTGTGGAGGTTCCTCAGGAAACTAACAATAGAACTCCCTTATGACCCAGCAATAGCACTGCTAGGAATTTACCCAAGGGATACAGAAATGCTGAGGCATAGGAGCACATGTACCCCAATGTTCATAGCAGCACTCTCCACAATAGCTAAAACATGGAAAGAGCCTAAGTGTCCATCAACGGACGAATGGATCAAGAAGACGTGGTTTATCTATACCATGGAATACTCCATGGCAATGAGAAACAATGAAATATGGCCATGTGTAGCAACATGGATGGACCTTGAGGGTGTTATGCTGAGCGAAATAAGTCAGGCAGAGAAGGACAAATACCATATGTTTGCACGTATAGGAGGATTAGGAGGAACTTGACGGAGGACCAAGGGGGAGAAGAAGGGCGGAAATGGTGGGGGAAAGGGAGAGAGGCAAACCATGAGAGACTCTTGAATGCTGACAAAAACTGAGGACTGATGGATGTGGGGGGGAGGGGGGGATGGGCATGAAGGAGGGCACTTTGGGGATGAGCACTGAGTGTTATGTAGAAACTAATTTGACAATAAACTATTTGTAAAAAAAATAAATAAATAAATAAATAAATAGGAAAAAAAAAAGTCTTTGGCCCAGTTTTTAAAAATTGGGTTGTTTACTGCTTATTGTTGAGTTTTAAGAATTCTTTGTATATTTTGGATACAGTCCTTTAGCAGATTGCTTTTTGCAAATATTTTCTCCCAGTCTGTGACTTATTTTCCTATTTTCTTGATAGCTAAGACTTCAAAAAAACATTCTGATGACTTGTGTGTCAAAGCCAAACTTGGGTCTGGGAGTTGGTAGTTATGTCGCTGCAGCAAAGATTTTTCTGAGCATCTATTATGTGGTGGGCATGCTTCTAGACATTAAGGATCAGACTGAAGGAGACAGCTTCTTTCATTCTCTCAGCATCAGCCATCAGGCCTGATTTGCCCTCACCTGCTCACTGAATTCCTAAAAATTCCAAAACTATTTTGAAATAAAATCTCTATCACATCCTTTCCCCATATTCTGTACCCTTGAATTACAGGAAAATAGTCTTCAAGAGAGGAGAGAGGTTATATTTCTATTAACTAGAGAATAGGAACATCAGATGATAAGAGAAATTACAAAACAATATCCTGATAAGAATTACTTTTTTTCTGAATACAGATGAAATAATGTTTATTTGCTTTTTTATTACAAAAGCAACATATATTCCTCCTGAAAAACACAATAAGTACAAATCAAATATCATACATAATCATACCAAAAATGATAATAATTATAAGGTGATTTCTAACCAGCCTGTGTCTTCTCATTCTCAGTGTATGTGTCTATGTTATGTATATGTACACATATATACAGATAAAATATCCTGGTGAATACTTGCATGGACAAAGTGCTTTGTATTTTAAATTTTGACTTAAATAATCTCCAGTTGTTCAGTAAATAGACGGACTGTGAAGCCATTAGGGACAGAGAGTGTATCTTAAATATTTTCCATGTCTATGATAGTGCCTAAAATGTAGCATGTTAGTAATTATAGTGTCTAATAGTTGTTGAGAGTATTATTCAATGTTATATGGAGTAAAATGATTGAAAGAGAAAGCACTAGGCTTTTTTCAAGTTATACTGTTATCTCTCAGCAGGTTTGGAATCAGGAACCACTACAATGGCAGTATATCTGCCTCTTCTCTAAGAAGGTACATGACTGCCCTGGGAAGACAAACTGCTCTCGTGGGAAAAGGATTGAGAGAGAGAATTGCTAGACCCTGGAGACCAGAGTGAAGTTGTCCTTTGATCCTAGCTTTCCCTTGTAGTTGTGAAAAACAGTGTCATTTTACCTAGAGCTGATCAAAAACCAGATCCATCTGGAAGTGAAAGAAGATGAAAGATGGGCTATACCATTGGAGTTTGCAAAAAGTGTGGCTTCTGGAAAAGTATCATGCTTTTAATTTCCAACGTGTTGTCTTCGGATAGTATAGAGCAGCAAAACTTTGACTTTTTAATGTTTTCCTGACAAAAAGACTGCTTCAGAAACCATCTTGGTGCTGCTTGCTCAGTCATTCATCCACATGAGGCAGAAATTCTGTCAGCACTTGTCACTTTTATTTAAGCGAGGACCCGCCATAGAGCAACTTTATTCTAATCATACTCACATTCATTTTGACAGTTTCAGATATCTTGTATGTCCAGTGTACATGCTTAGGTAGATGATTTATCACCAAAAATTTCTCTGTTGGCAACTCTGATAAGATTCTCACCTTCTTCTAGCCCAATTTCTGTGGAGCAACAAAGCCTATCTTAAAAATATAACAGTTTTCCACTTCTCTATAGAAGGTGTGAGTAGTCATATTATAGAAACAAACAAAATTTATTTGTTGGGGGAGAGGATATGCCAATAGAAAGTAGTATTAAAGTGGAATATTCACTGGGAATTGAATCCTGAACTTTTTGATTTTCTCTTTGAATTCTCTTTTTCCAGAGGAAAATATTATATTCATCCAGAACACATTACAAAACACTTTAAATTGTAATTTTAATGTTCTATTAATAATGTTATATAAACTGAATCTTCTAGCTCACTAACCTTGAACAGTTTGAAGGTCAGAGTAGGACATTACTGAATAATCTGCTTAATTGGTGCTGACTGAAAAACTGCTACAGTAATAGTATTAGCACTTCTCATTTCTTAAATGTGTATTATGGCTCAGACATCCTATTTTCTATATATACATTATTTCATATAATCCTTACATCAGCCCTCTGAGACATTATTATCTCTCTTTGCAGAAGAGGAAAATGAGCCTAAGAGTAGTCAAGCATCTCATTCAAAGTCATTGTAAAGAGATCATTTCAGGGAAATGGTCATCTATGAATTTTCTCTATAGACAATTAGTTTAACTCCATGAGTATTTTTAGGAGATGTGGGAGAACAGACTTGTGTCTCATAGTGAGCTAGAGAACTGATAAGGGAAAAATGATATAAATGGACTTTGACCATTAGCCTTTTCAAACAGTCACAGTCTTTCTTGAGACTCTCAATAGACAGTGAGAGAGCAAAAATAAGTGACTCCCCAGGTGTGGCAACACCCACTTTGCACAGGTTATTAAGAATCAAAGTCCTCTGGCTGGCTAAATGTTCCCTGGAATCGTTGAAGAGGTGAATTTTATTTGGTCATTTAACTGTCTGAAGAAAATGATGAGCAGAGGTTATTTGTTCTCACAAAATATTCATGTCCTGTCCTCACGCCCTAACCCTCGCATTGGGTTAGACTTATATAATGAGTTCTGTCTCTGAGAAGCAACTCTATCAGTTCCAGGCCAAAACAGTTCTAGAAAAGTAAGTTATTGATCAAATTGATGGAATTCTAGTAAGGCCTGTAGCTTAGTTAATAATATTATACCAGTGTAATTTTTATTTTAAAGGTAAAACAAACTATGCCTAATAATGGTAGAGCTTGTAGTGGTAGTTATGAGTATTGGAAATATTGGGAACAGCAACAGAATATTTACTAAATTCCAGGCACTGTTCTAAGCACAACACAAAAATTACATTTTTAAATTCTAACATCAATCCTATGAGGTATGATAACTCTTAATATGTGAGAAATCGGTCATCAACTATTCATGTTACTGAAACACTCCCAGTGTATCTACCCAAACTCTAGAAAAAAACAACATTAGGTTTGGCTGACACTGACATTCTTCAAGTTTATATAAACAGTGGAGATGAAATATTTCTCCTGCTTTCCTGCTTTCTGTAACTTAATAGTTTGAATAAGATTCTATACCATTTTTCTAATTTGTCAAATGAGGAAGTTAGATGAGATAAATGTGTGAGTTTCTCTTCACAACTGAATTCTATAAGGTTACTATTATAACAATCCATAAATAATGATTTTTTTTTCCTCTTTATGTGCATGAATGTGTTTGAGAGTTGAACTGATGGCCACAACCCCTTCCGTGTAAGGGAGGTACGCCTCTAAACAAAGATGTGGACAGTAGTCAGGCTTCTATATGAGTGTTGGCAACAGAAATGATAATAGCTTGGGGTGTCTGGGTGGTTCAGTCAGTTAAGCGAATGACTTCGACTCAGTTCATGATCTCACAGTCAGTGAGTTTGAGCCCCATATGGGGTTCTGTGCTGACAGCTTAGAGCCTAGAGCCCGCTTAAGATTCTGTGTCTCCCTCTCTCTCTGCCCCTCCCCCACTCATGATCTGTCTCTCTCTGTCTCAAACATAAACATTAAAAGAAAAAGAATGATAATAGCATAACAATACATACTCTGCCATATAAAAATATACCCACAGAAGCTGAAGTTCCATTAAGACTTTGTTGTCCGAGTCATGGCAAAGTAGAAAAAAAAAAAACTATTAAAAAATTAGCTTGTTGACTTAGAATTATGCCCAACTGCATAGGCTTCACATTCATTTGGCATATGGGTGCTCTGGACATAAGGTCTCAGGAAGAGATAGGAAGGGGATCCTGAATATCCATATCCTAAGATAGCATCCATGCAAATGTTATTTTTCCCTGGCATTTTAAATTACTAATTTTAGACCTTTAAACTTTAGAATTAATACCCACTCATGCACTTAGTGTAATATCATGGCATTCCTTATGTACATTGCGCCCTGCCAAGCATAGGGAATTTTTTGTGTAAGAAGGAGTCTGGCTCCATTTTTGATGCATGATGTCTAAGGGCTTTTAAATCAGCACCACATCTGAGAAACATGACAATAAAACCTGGGTACTCACTCTGGAGTCAAAGTTGAAATCATACAGTACCTGGGCTGTGTATTTTGTTTGTTTATTTGTTTATTTTTGAGAGAGAGAGAGGCAGAGAAGTGGGAGAGATAGGGAGACACAGAATCCGAAGCAGGCTCCAGGCTCTGAGCCATCAGCACAGAGCCCGATGTGGGGCTTGAACTCAAAAACCATGAGATCATGAACCCAGCTGAAGTCAGACACCCAACCGAGTTACACAGGCACCCCTGAGCTGTGCATCTTAACCAACTAGCCACCATTAAGCCAATCTTTCTCTAGTCTCATTTTTGGACCAGTTAGGAACCTACTCCTGTTCTTCCCAGAAAGGCTCATTATGTGTAGTAGACAAACTTTATATGCCATCTTGGTGTGTGTGTAACATTATCATTCTCAACATTCAAATCCAATTTGGGGTGGAGTGGTCTATCCTGTCTATGTGAGATAAGCAGAACATCTTGCATATTTTCTTTTATAAAATAAGACTGATATTTTTTTGAAAAATTATTAAGGGAAATAGGAATTCAAAATATATATGCATTGGCTATAAGTCCCATTTCTTAACACAAAGTGGCAGGGACACACGCAAGATCTTGACTCTTTCAGATAATATTCTCCTAAAAGTAATTCCAAAAAACAACAAAGGAAATTAAATCATATAAAAATCTTATAAAAAGATTATTGTGAAAAAATTAACAGTACATCATAGAACACAGCAATGACAGATTACTGTTAGTTCTACTTCAATGCCACAGAATAGAAACAAAATAGCAGGCACTTTTCCAAATTATGTCTGCATATCTCCCATTTGTGAAGCCTAAAACTCTAACAGTTGATTTTGACCTTTCATTAAATGGACATTATGTTTATACTCTACTGTTTTTCCATTGATTTAATTAAGGGTCCACTTGTAAAACTCTCATGGTAAGAAAAGTACCAGAATGAAATGAAGGAAAAATAACAACCAGATTCTACATAGCTAAAAAATTAAATCCTCATGCCTCCTTTATATTTTGTTTTATTTTATTTTACTTTCAGTAGAGTTAACACAGAGTGTTCCATTAGTTTCAGGCATACAATATAATTATTCAACACTCCCCATAACACCCAATGCGTAGCACAACCAGCACACTCCTTGATCCTCATCACTTATTTTACTCAACACACCACTCACTTCCATTCTGGTAACCATCATTTTCCCCCTTCCTATATGTTCATCTGTTTTGTTTCTTAAATTCCACAAAGAAGTGAAATAATATGATATTTGTCTTTCTCTGACTCATTTTGCTATTTTGCTTAGCATAATGTTCTCTAGCTTTATCCATATTGTTGCAAGTGGCGAGATTTCATTCTTCTTGATGGCTTTTTATTATATACATATATATATATTATACATATAAATCAATCATATGTAATATATAAATATATATAATAAGATTATATGATTGATATATATATATATACACACGTCAATCACATCATCTTTACATATTAATCAGTCAATGGAAATTTGGCCTATTTCTATAATTTGGCTATTATTGATAATGCTGCTATAAACATTTGGGTGCACGTGCCCCCTCAAATCAGTATTTTTGTATCCTTTGAGTAAATAGCTAGTAGTGCAATCTCTGGGTCATAAGACAGTTCTATTTTTCACGTTTTTCAGGAACTTCCATCCTCTTCTCCAGAGTGGCTGAACCAGTTTGTATTACCACCAACATTGCAAGAGGGTTCCCCTTTCTCCACATCCTCACCAACATGTTGTTTCTTGTGTTGTTAAATTTAGCCATTCTGACTGGTATGAGGTGATATCTCATTGTAGTTTTGATTTGGATTTCTCTGATGATGAGTGATGTTGGGCATCTTTTCATGTGTCTGTTAGCCATCTGGGTGTCTTTGGGAAAATGTCTATTCATTTATTTTGCCCATTTCTTAACTGGATTATTTGCTTTTTTGAGTATAGAGTTTGATCAATTCATTATAGATTTTGGATATTAACACTATCAGATATGTCATTTGCAAATATCGTCTCCAATTTTGTCATCTATTTAGAAGTCATACACTAATAGTACAAGACATGTATTAATGGTGAAAGATAATTTAAGACAAGAAATTCATAACAATCCATTTAAAAAGTGGGCTTTTGGGGTGCCTGGGTAGCTTGGTTGGTTAAGCATCTGACTTAGGCTCAGGTCATGGTCTCATGGTTTGTGGGTTCGAGCCCCACATCAGGCTCTGTGCTGACAGCTAGCTCAGAGCCTGGATCCTGCTTCATGTTCTGTAACTCACTCTCTCTCTCTAACCCTCCCTCCCCTGCTCACACTGTCTCTCTCTCTCTCTCAGAAATAAAAACATAAAAATAATTTTTTTAATTGGGCTTTTGATTTTATAAGAAGCAATTTGGTAATCCTTATAAATTTTACCCAGTGAGTCACCTGTTATTATATAGTTTATAATGCCAGGCCATGTGAACAACATGCCATGTGAACAACATGCAGTTCACATGTTCACAACATGCTATGCTATGTGTTCACAACATGTTCACAACATGCTATGTGAACAACAGCAGTTAGGAGCACTGAATCAACTGCCTCCAATAACACTGTGCAGTAAAAAAAAAATGCATTTGTAGCTTTTGAATCCCCCAAAACTTAACTACTAATTGTCTGCTATTGACCAAAAACCTTACAAATAACATAAACAGCTAACACCTATTTTTGTTACATGTATTATGTTTTATACTTTATAGTAAATTATGCTACAGAAGAATTATTGACAAAAGAAAAAATACACTTAGAGTACTGTATTTATTTTAAAAATATGCATATAATGGTAACATAGTTCAAACCCATGTTTTATAAGGGTCAACTGTATATTTCTTGTTTTATAGCTTTAAAAAGCCTGGAAAACAACCAAGTAAGCAGGAAAAAATATGATAAGAATTACAATTTTTTAAATTTACTTTTCTAATTTAGTTAAAAATTCTGGTTTATTTGTAACAGGGATATATAAAATTATTGTATATATGATTAAATTAAAAAAACTAGAGGCACATGGATGACTCAATCATTTAAGTCTCTGACTCTTGGTTTTGACTCAGGTCATGATCTCACAGTTTATAGGATTGAGTCCCCTGTTGGGCTCCATGATGACAGTCCAGAGCCTGCTTGGGATTCTCTCTCTCCCTCTCTATCTGCCCCTCCCTGCTCGCACATGTGTGTGCTCTCTCTCTCTTTCCCTCCCTCTCTCTCTCTCAAAATAAATAAACATTAAACACGTAAACAAAAACCAAGGTCATTGCAATCTAGTGAATCAAAATGTGCCTTGTTTCCTTGAAGTCGTGTTCTCTAAAACTGCTTTTCTCAATGAAAAATTGCATCTAATCAATCAATTTGATTAAACCATCTGGTGCTGCAATACTTTGGTGGAAATGAACACAGTTTTCTCCAAGAAAGTTAACTCCTGGTGCTCTACTTCCAAATTGGTATAGTCCTCTGACATAGGTGTTTCCTTGCAGGTTGTATACAGAATCCCAAATTATTCATGCCATATTTTCCTGGAAGTTCCAATTTCAGTCAAACAGTTTTGGAAAGATAAACAAAAGAACCACAAGAATACATTTACTAGAATGACTAAAGTTTAAAGAAATGACAACAATAAGTATCTCATGTGTATGGAACAACCAGAATGCTCATACATTTTTTGTTGGGACTGTTAAGTATTAGAACATACTTGGAAAAAGTTCAGGTGGTTTCTTGTTAAATTAAATATATATCTACCCTATGACCTGGCAATTTCATTAGCAGATAAATACCTAAGAGATATGAAAGCATACGCACACAGTGATTTGAAAAAGTGTTCACATCAGCTTTATTTGTAGTAGCCTTAAACTAGAAAAAAACAATTTTTCATCAAAGAATTGATAAACAGATTTTGGCATATTTATACAAGAAGCTACTTCTCTTGAAATATAAAGGAACGACTAATATGTGTAATAACATGGATGAATCTTAAAAGTATTATCCAAGTGAAAGAAGTATTACATAAAATAATATACATGGTGTATTTCCTTTTATATAATTCTAGTACAGGTGAAACTTAACTATAGTGAAAAGGCCACAAAAGTGATGGTCTCTGGGGAGATGAATATAGAATTCCCTGGGTAGGTAGGTGATGGAACGCTCTAGGGGTGATGATGTTGTATCTTTTGATGTTGGCTTACATTACAAGCATATGCTTTGTCATATGATGACACACTTACAATTTGTGCATTTCACTGTTTAAAAATTTTATTCCTGAGTGGCATGTGGGTGTCTCAGCTGCATAGGCGTCTACCTCTTGATGCTTATTTAAAGTTTGATTTTGGCCCAGATCATGATTTCATGGTTCGTGAGATCTAGCCCCTGTTGGGTTCCATGTGCTGACAGCATAGAGCCTGCTTGGAATTCTCTCTATGATTCTCTCTCTGCCCTTCCCTCCTCCTCTCTCCCTCCCTCCTTCCTTTTCTCTCTCCCTCCCTCCCTTTGTCTCTCCCTCTCTCTCTTTTACTCAAAATAACTAAATAAACATAAAAAAAAGAAATCTGATCCTTGAAAATGTAGATTAAGATAGTTATGGGTAGCTGAATTATTGATTACAAAGCAAATACAAAAAATTTAAATTATATTAATGTACATATTAGAAGGGGAAAGATTATAAAAAGTTTTCAACATGAAATTACATATAAATATTACTAAAAGTTATGTCCTTTGTGATCTTAATAGCAAATTAAAATTAAGCTACAATAACTTAAAATAATGTTTTCAACTGAAAACATGAGCTGGTGGTTTGATACAAAAAATTGGAGGCTATTATCTCATAACCAACAAAAAATGAATAAACATACTAGGAGAAAAAACAGATATTCCCAACAATTTTGATGAGATTCTCTATTATAAAAATAACTGGATTGGGGTGTCTGGGAGGCTCAGCCTGGTGAGCATCTAACTTCTGCTCAGGTCACGATCTCACGGTTCATGAGGTTAAGCCCCACGTTGGGCTCTGTGCTGACAGCTCAGAGCCTGGAGCTGCTTCAGATTCTGTCTCCCTCTCTGCCCTTACCCCACTCTTATTGCCTGTCTGTCTCTCACTCTCTCTCTCAAAAATAAATTTTAAAAAACATTTAAATTTTTAAAAAATAAATGGAGAAGAAAGCATACCATAAGAGTGTTACACTAACACAATAAGACAATTGGTCTTTGTAGCACAAGTTTAAAAAAAAAAGCCTGCGTTGTACTTACATGCTTATTTATAGTTTGATTTTAATGTTGTAACACTGCAAATGAACTTAGTTTTTGTTCCCTTATATATGACAAAATACTATTCCTCAGTTGTAGAAACCTACTAACTTCTGATTCTGGCACAGTCATAGCTACAAACATCTTGAAGTTCTGATAACATAAATTATTTTGGAGGCAAAGTTGAAATTACAAAAGGAAAAGACAATTTATAGGTGACAGAAATAAAGAGTAAACACCTAAGTAGCAAGAAGGGAATGGGGACCAGGGTCATCCATCATTTTAGTTGAGGAGTTTAGAATTAGCAAATGACCCAGGAATAAGCGAGAAGTTCTTGGTCTAAAAAGGAACTAAGACCCCTGCTTAAAGTCATGTGACAGGATGGGTTCTTCTTCCTAGTTGCGTGGGACACTCGCTGGAAAATGTTTAAGTCCCTGAGTGATCTTAGACTTGTTAATTTTCCCCTTCTGTGTCTCCCTTTTCCTTATTTACACACTGAATATTTACCATATGTTACCAGTGTTTGGGCAGTTTTTATTCAAAGAGGAATCTATTATGTGGGAGAGTGGAAATGCACTTAATTTAATAGGTAGTCATAGATAATAAAGCAATCAACTAAAGAAATCTTAGGTAAACAAAAGAAGATGACATAATAGTAAAATCCTTATAACCACAAGAATGAAACAAACAGGAGTGCAAACGGAAGGTGGGTTATTTTGAGAGGCTGGACTTTTATAGTCTTCTAATCAAAATTGGTGGCTCCAAAACACCTGCCTCTATGAATTATTTTTTCACATAATTTAGTCTTCTACTTTATGCCTTTTGAATTTCCTACCAGTTTCTTTCCTATTCTATCACACTTGTCCAAACCTGTCAACAAAAAATTAAGGTCCAAAGCCCCAGTGGCTTCTAGCTCCTTCCTCATCTAATCAATGTTTGCCTCCCCACCTGGCCCACTATCTCCAGCCAAACTGCTCCTAGAATAGCCTCAGTTGGAGACTGGAGACTGTGCTCTTTCTCTTCCCTCTGCCTTAACTACTCTTCCCGTGGATTTATTGCTAGACTCTCACTCGGTTCAGGTTTTTACTCAGATGTTGCCTCATCAGTGAGGACATTCTGACTACACCAAGTCAAATAGCATCTCCCTTGCCTTTCAGGACAGTTCTCCAAAATTAACACAGCCAGTGCACCAGCCTGTGTTCTATTAATATATGAGGGGGGGACCCATTTTTTTATTTTTGGATTTTACTTGATAATACATAATTATGGCCATGAGTATGGTTATGGAAATTGAGATATACACATCTAATTATATAGATGGTTCTTGTCTTTCTCATCGTACAAATAAATCATTTTTGTTGTATAATATCAAAGCCATACATACCAGTAGAAAGAACAGAGTGGGCATTCTCCTTCTTACTGCTCCTCTTCCCTCACACCAACCTATGAGCCCTTCCATCCTCCCTCCCCCTTTCCTTTCTTCCTTTCAATCATTTGCCCTTCCTTTCTTTCCTCCTTTTAACTCAAATATGACCGTTATGCTGAGATAAACATTCTCAAGAATTTAGTAAACTCTGCCATGTTTTTAAAATTTACATTTATTATGTATCTGTGTGTATACTATACATATATGTTTTTTACACATGGAATATACATGCCAGATGCAACTTGGTGACTATATCTATATCTGTCTATATAATTTTATAATGTGCTTTTTACACTTAGCAGTATATTACGGATTTTTTATGTTGATGAACTTAGATCCACATCATTGTTTTAGCTGCTGCATGATAATTTATTACATGGATATACCATGCTTATAAGTAATCAGTCTCTCTAATGGTTGCTTTCAATCTTATGTTAACAAAAATGCAGCAATACAAAAATTATATGTAATTTATATGTCATTTATAAACTTGTGTGGACATTATATTACATTGCACTACTCCAGTCAATGGATCAGGATAGAGATTTTTTGGAAAGATTAGATAAATAGCTAGACAGCTAGCTAGATAGCTAGCTAGATAAGTTTATTTTATGACAGCAGTAGCAGGCACTTTACTGTGGCAAATAATTGATCAGTGAACAATTTTTGTTGGGTTAATTAAGTTTAAGCATGTAAAATAACTTAGGTCCTACTTTAAGTAATATAAAACTAAGTTCTAACTAGAATAATTAATGTAAAAAATTTTTAAAGTATAAAACTATTATAATAAGATGTACAAATATAGTTCTTAACTACTGTTTAAGGAAGACTTTTTGAAAGAAAAGTACATAAACACTCCTGTAAATTAAAAACTTTTTATGCTTTAGAAATCATAAAGTTTTGCAAATAGTGGGCAGACTAACAGAAGATAAATACAACATCTACGCATTGATAACAAAGGCTATGCTCCCCACAACATAAACACCTACACATGAATAATACTGAAAAATAATCTTAAAAATGAAAGAAGAGATAAAGGAAGAAAAATATACAGATATGAATAGACAATTCACAAAAGAAATTTGAATGATCACATATATGAGAGGTTTTGAACCTCATGAATATAAAAGAAAATGCAATTTAAAACAAAGCAGCACAATTTCACACCTAGAAGATTAGAAAAAGGATAAAAAGTCTTAAAGTGATATGTATCAGCAGGGATAAGAAAAACATTATTCTCTCGTATTCTTTTTGGTGAGAGCCTAAATTGATGTAGCCACTTTGGAGACAAATGTTAATAGATAGAAAAACCAAGAATAAGAATAGGATAAACACAAATACCCAGCATTTCTTTTAGACTACATGTACTGCATGTAGGTTCATCTTGGATTCATTTGAGTTGGAAAAAAATACACCTAAATTCAGAGGATTTATACAATCCCTGAAATCTATTCATTAATATTCTAAGCTGTCCATTAACTTCTGCACTAATGATCTCTGGTATATAACTTGCATGTTTGCAAACTAACATCATGTAATAAATATCCAGTAACTAGCAGAGCCTTTAATAAAGAGACTGACAGCAACTTAGACATCTCAGAGCTACTGATAGTGCAAGAAACGGGCTTTCTCTATTATAACTTAAGCCGTGGTGTAGTTCTAGCTGGGAGGCAGATGACTGACTGCTGTACCCTAATGTTTGTGCTCCTCCAGAGTTCATATGTTGAAATCTAATCCCAAATATGATGGTAATTGTAAGTGGGATGTTTGGCAGGTGACTAGGTAACCAGATCATGAGAATTAATGCTTTTATGAAGGCATTATAAGTATGTGTGTTTGTATATGTATATATATGTACATGTATATAACCTACTCTTTAATGCCAGTTAAGTCACTTCTTCTCAAAATGCTTCATATATTGATCTTATTTTTTATAAAAATTACTTGGAAAGTTTAAAAAAAAATTTTAACGTTTATTCACTTTTGAGAGACAGAGAGAGAGAGAGAAAGTGGGAGTTGGGCAGAGAGAGAGACACACACAGAATCACAACCTGAGCTGAAGTTGTATGCTTAACTGACTGAGCCACCCACGCGGGGACCCCTACTTGGAAGGTTGTTAAAAGTATAGCCTTGGGCCCAATATTCAGGTTCTGATTATAAAGCTATGGATTGGTGTCTGGTAATCTGTTTAATTAAGATGTATTCTGTGACTTTTCACTATAACCATCTCCAAAAGTATTTACTGCCTTCACACTCCTTCCTAGACCTTCTGGTCCACCAATTATCTTATAGTCTTCATGATAGACCATTTTCACATCTCACCACATCTGCATCAAATTTTTGCTCCTCCTTTAGTCATGATATTGAAGATGTTTTTCCTTCACTGAAGGGCAGGATCCCATTGCATTTAGTCTTGTTAAGATTCTGGATCATTACTGACACAATTTATTTTCCTCAATGTTTTCTTTATGACTCCTTTCCAGCAGTCTTTAAACATGTAAAATTATCTCCCATATTCAAAAGATAAAAATTTCCCTTCACCTCTTTTAGATCCTCTGGAGCTATTTTCTTATCTCTCCTCCCATTCACTACCACGTATCTTAAAGGAGTTGTCTGCAGTTGCTGTCTCCATTCTTTCACCTTCTATTTGTGCTTTAGACAACTACAATCTGACTCTGCCACCTCCACTCAGCTGAAATTGTTGTAGATAAAATCACCATTGACTTCTTTGCTACTAAATTCAATGGAAACTTCCCAATCCTGGTCTTAGTTAAACTTTGTGCAAAACTTTGATCTGTTCATTAACCTCTCCTTGCATTGCACTCTATTTTAGAGGAGTTGCTGTGACACCACACCCTTCTTGCTATGTCCTTATGAGCCTTTTTATTGGATTTCCCTTTTGTTTTTCTATATTTATATCCACTTTTTAAAAACTCTAAACATTTTCCTTCAGTAATCCTATCCAATCTCTGATCTTTGTGTAGTGTTTCCTGATAATTTAGACTATATTTCCAGTCTTTATCTCTCTTTGGTTCCAATCTAAGTATCCAAATATCTATTACATAGCAGAATATGAATGATAATACTATTATTAAATACAAGAATCGTAATAATAATTGAGAAATAATGTGAATCAGGCTCTCCATTAAACCCATTTCATGAATTCTCTCAGCCTTATGTAGTAGAATCAAATAACATCCCCCATTTAAAGGAGAGTAAACTGAGGCTTAAAGATATTTAATAAATTACTCAACACATGTAACTAGAATCCTAGAATCCAGAAGTATGTTTAATTCCTAATCCCACACTGCTAACCATTTTTTATACCTCTTCTAAGGATAAATATGCAAGGTATTCTCTGCAAAAACTCACATCCAGAAGGTCCTAAACTGAAAACCTTCATTTGGTTTACTATCACAGATTTTCCACTTCTCCCATCAATTTACACAAACCAGAAACTGGACTTTTTGGTTTATAGATCATACCTAATAAATCACACATCTTATAACTTCTGCTTTTCTAATAGCTTAAAAATGCAGGTCTTTCTATCTATCCCCACTGTTCAAAACACAATTAACCCTCCCTTGAATCAATGCAGCAGCTTCCTTACTGGTGTCCCTGCTTCAGGTCATGACCCCTCCAATCCATTTTTCACAAGGCAGTCCAAGTGATTTTCTAAAGTCAAATCTGATCATGTCACTTCCTTGCCTACTTAAAGCCTGTCAATGCCATTCCACTGCCCTCAAAATAAACTCCTCACCAGGGCTTACAAGGTCATTCATGACCTTGACCAAGCATCTCCTTAAACCTATGACTTCCTCTGTCCAAAATACTCACTTCATTCTAAGCTCCAGCCATTGGACATTATTTGTAGATCCCTGAGCATGTTGTGCTCCGTTTCAGTTCTAAGATTTTAAAATACTTTTTTCTCCTGCCTAAAATTTTTACCCTTCCCTCATTCAATGGGTCCTTCACAAATCAGCTTTGATGGAGCTCCTCTTGTAAGCTTTCCCTCTCCTACCAAGATCCTCCCGTGTTCTCCCAGAATAGTTCTTGGTAGAATTCATCACACTGCATTATCATAACTCATTATCTTACATGTGTCTCTGCAGTTTATATTCCTTCAGTGATGGGCATCACGACATTAGTTTTCCGCAGAGGCAGAGCCAGAGGGAAGCATTAAAGGGCAAATAATTTTGGGGGTGATCTCAGGAAGCACTGGAGGCAGAGTAAAGAAGTGAGACAGGGAAGGGAAAGTAGTCAATGGAGAGCTTTCGAGTGCTTAGGTTAATGGAGCTTACTATGCTGAGGTACTCTAGGAGCCAATGTAAAGTCTGCACTTTAGAGTTACCCCATCATAGGAGAAATTTGTGTGTTCACACACCATCCTGATTGCACTGACAGTTACAGTTGTAGCACTGATTAACCCCTCAATCCCAGACAACCTCAGTCATGAATCACCCTAACCACCAGCTCCCACCAGTTACTAGTTGAAGGCAGCTAAGGGGAGAGGGCAGGTGAGTGGGGGAGCGAGTATTAACTCCCTGACACTTTTAGTGTGTTGTGTACACAGCAAAATTAATTTGAATGATCCAAAAGCCCTCAATCGAAGAAATTTAGAAAGTGGCTTTTGAAAGTAGAGCCACACTGGATGTGGGTGATGAATATGGATCTCCATAATGTTTGCTACAGCCTTGTTTACTATTCTGGACTTAATGTCTCCCAGTGTCTGGCACATATAGGGTACTCAAAATAGTTATTAAATAAGTATATATATATATATAAAGTTTATAAACATATATAAACTTTATATATATGTTTATAAACTTATATATAAACTTTATATATATAAGTTTATAAACTTATATATAAACTTTATATATAAACTTATTTAAAACTTATATAAACTTATTTAAACATACACGTATATACATGTGTGTATATATATATATACACAGATACATATATACACATATACATATATATGTATGTTTTTTCTTTAAAGGAAGAAGCAAGTTTCTGTGATTTGTTTATTTTTCTGTTGTCGGCATGGAACATTAATTCCAGCACTAAATAAATGCTTAATAAATATTTTAAATGAATGAGTACTTGAATAAACATCTTACTGATGAAATAGATGATCTGTAGGTCCTTGTAAGCTGTGATTTTCTATTGTATTTAAAAAATCAGCATGTACCTCCCACTGTATAATCTTCAAACACATCACTTTATTGTGTGTGTGGGTGCTGTGCTGCAGCAGAGTATGCTGTTTAATCACCTGTACCCAGGCCACATCAGGGAAGAGGAATGTTGCAATGTTCTTTCATCAGCCTCAGAGCAGAATGATGTTGACTGCTTGGTCAAGGGCCACCATGACCCAATTTTGGGGCCCTGTTACTTCAGAAATATTTAAAACCACACTGTGGGATGGTGGAACATAGATTGACTGTTGCCACCTGAGCTCCACTAATGATAGAACTATAAAGAGAACTCCAGTCTCTACAGATTTTATTCTGGTGCTTCCCATGAGCGTTTTCTGTATTAAAAAAAAAAATGGAATTGAAAGGGAGGTGTGGGTGTGGAAGAAGCTGTGTCTTCAAATAGCTTTCTGAAATATCACCTGAAACAGGGAGGGCTTTGAGGAAAGGACTGTGGGAATGTGTTTAAACAACAATGTAAAGTGGATGTGCTCTATTTCTGCTTTCTAGAACGAGGTAGCATTTACAAAACCTTTCTGATTGTTTTGGCTAATTGTCTCTGTACCGCTGTCATCTACTTTGCTGGTAGCGATTTTTTAGGTAGACTTTTGTGTTGTCAGAGAAAGCTCTTTCTTATACTGGACACATATAATGTATTTTAAAAATCCAGATTTTTATCATGGCAATTTTCTAGTTCAATAATATATCCTTCTCCTGATTATTAAATCATGTGCACAGCTAAGGATTTTAGAAAACTCAGGGTGATTTTTTTAAAAGCACCAATAATCTCTAATGCTCCAGATGTTATAAATATTATTACCATTTAAAAATTTATGAGTATATTTTCTAGCTTTCTACCAAATTTGGAAGTTAGGTTTATAATTTTCTGACTTAAAATACATTAGGGTGCATACTAAAAATGTATTTTGGGGGCCAATATTTTGGATCTCAGAGAAATTGTAAGTCATAATTTACTTTGAATGGGAGTGACTTTTGCAGCGCCCTCTCATATGGGTGGCAAAGGACTTCATTCTTACTGGATAACTCTTTCTGGGAGGTGGCTTTCAAAGCAGCTGAGAGTAAGGCACAGCTAGAAGGCCATGTGACTCTGGTCAGGGGAGATGAACCCACAGTTACTGAAACTATGAATAGAGAAAACAGTGATTTCAGGTCACATGTCACAAAGACAATTAATTTTTATGTAACTGATTCTTGGCAAATGTATATAGCACACATCAGGGAAAGGAGCTTTTAGAATTTCCTCTTTTGGTGGCATCTGGCTGGCTCAGCCTGTATGCTATTCTTCTTCTTTTTCTTTTTTTTTTTTTTTAATTTATTTTTGAGAGGGAGACAGAATGAGCAGGAGAGGGTCAAAGAGAGAGGGAGACACAGAATCCCAAGCAGTCTCCAGGCTCTGAGATAGCCATCAGCACAGAGCCCAATGCGGGGCTCAAACCCACAAACCGTGAGATCATGACCTGAGCTGAAGTTAGACGCTTAACCGACTGAGCAACCCAGGCGCCCCTGTATGCTATTCTTGATCTCAGGATCATGAGTCTGAGTCCACAATGGGAGTAGAGATTACTTAAAATAATAAAATAAAATGGCCGATGTGGCAAAGGTCATGTGTACTTCACTCAATTTAAGAAAAGAAAAAAAAAAAAAAACGTTAGGAGCACCTGGGTGACTCAGTCAGTTAAGTGTCTAATTTTGGCTCAGGTCATGATTTCATGGTTTGTGATTTCAAGCCCCACATCAGGCTCTGTGCTCACAGCTCAGAGCCTGGAACTGTCTTCAGAGTCTTTGTGTGTGTGTCTCTCTCCCTCTGCCCCTCACCCTCTGTCTCTCTATCTCAAGGATAAATAAACATTAAAAAAACTTTTTTAATTAAAAAAATTCATTTGATGAGGGTTCATGATTCTCTTAAATTAAGAAATGAAGGCTATTCTATGGGTATGGATATACATATATGTATATTTTCCATAACAAATGGATTCTTCTGTTCATGCATCTTGTAGAATATTTTCCTACTATTAATATATTATTTTAAGTTTCTCTACTTATAATTAGATAGTTAAAACTTCTGACCAACCTACAAAATACATTTTGTAAAGTGAACCAGTATAAACTTAAATAAGCATAACACTGGGTCTGCTGATATTCATGAAACTACATCTATTCCCTTCATTCTCTTTCAAAGTAAGTATTAATACTTAGGATGTTTATGTGAAATTCTACTCATAGCTTATATAAAATATAAAAGGTAAACCTGGAATTAATGTAATCCAAATTTCTCACAAGGAAGTTCAGAGTCTGCTATTTTTAAATTTTTTTTTAATGTTTTATTTATTTCTGAGAGAGAGAGAGAGAGAGAGAGACAGCATGAGCAGGGGAGGATCAGAGAGAGAGAGGGAGATATAGAATCCGAAGCAGGCCTCAGGTTCTAACCTGTCAGCACAGAGCCTGACACGGAGCTCTAACCCATGAACTGGGAGATCATGACCTGAGCTGAAGTCAGATGCTTAACCAGCTGAGCCACCCAGGCACCCCTTGGGCCTGCTATTTTTATCTTGAGGTCACAACACTGGTTAGTTGCAAAAACAGAGTCAGAATAAAATTGATTTGATTTTTTAAGATGACTTTTTTTTTTAGTTTATTTATTTTGAGAGAGAGAGAGACAGAGAGAGAACATGCAAGCAGAGGAGAGGCAGGGAGAGGGAGAGAGAGACTCTCAAGCAGGCTCTGCACTGTCAGAGCAGAGATCAATGTGGGGCTTGAACCCATGAATCATGAGATCATGACCTGGGTCTAAATCAAGAGTCAGATGCTTTATACTAAGCCACCCAGGGGCCCCTGATTTGATTTTCTATCAAGATTCTTTATGTTACGCCTCTTCTTAACAACCAACAGGTCTATTTCATTTTTATTGTAGACTGATAGTGTTTATAAATAGATTTAAATGAATATAGAAAAAATATATGTAATTATATCTCTTTTAGTATTTTTGAGTTTTTAAACAATAAATGTATAGACTGAAAAGGACACTGATCAATAATTTTCATAAATGAACTATCCATATACCCAGAGTGCAGATCAAGAAAGATCAGTTCTGAGAAACCTCTCAGGAATCCTCTCCTCTCCCTGTTCCCCTAAGAATTCTTATTACTGTATCACTATAGATTAGTTTTGATTCTTTTTGAATTTTATATAAATGGAACTTAAAAATACCCTCTTTTTAGTTTGGCATTTTGTTCTACTTTATAGATGTGGATTCATTCATGTTGTTACTTGTAGTTTGATTCTTATAAATTCTGTAGTGTAGAATATGCTATTGTAATAATATTCTACATCTTTTTTACCCATTCTGTAGTTGATAGGCATTTGAATGGTTTTAAGATATAAGCTATTACAAAATAGTGCTCTGATTAATCTATTTCAAAAATAAACATATATATACATTTATGAATATTTTAAATGAAAATTTCACAAATCATAGTGAGTGGCATTCATTTACAGCCTTTATTTTGAAAATTCCCCTCTATCTCTCAATGGACTATTATGGGTAAGGATAATAGTCCACACTTTAATAAAGATACAGAGGTAAAAACTATGGCCCCCACTTTTAGGATGCTTATAGCTTTACATCATGTATACACTTTACAAGTTTGGGGAAAGGTAAGGATTTGTGATCAAATTTTCACTTCAGCATTAATGGTTTTACCTAGTAAATTTCAAATTCAATACTTTTTTGGCCATTATATTGTACATGTTGCATGCATATTAGTTTGTAATGTAAAATATTTTTCTACCATAGCTCAATAAAAGCTTGAAAGTGCTAGCTTTAATGGTAGTAGCAGGAATTTTTTTTACTTTAATAAATTTTACCAATTCCTCACTGCCAGACTAGGAAGGTGAGCAATGTATTTTTATTTTATTTTATTTAGTTTTTTTTAATTCTAGTTAGTTTGCATATAGTGTAATATTAGTTTCAAGTGTACAATTTAGTGATTCAACCCTTACAACACCTGGTGCTTGTCACAAGTGCACTTCTTAATCCCCATCACCTGTTTAACCCATTCCCTCTCCTGCCCCTTCCCCCCACCTGCAACCTCCCTTCCAGTAACCATCAGCTTGTTCTCTGTAGTTAAGGGTCTGCTTCTTGATTTGTCTCTCTTTATCCCCCCATGGTTGTTTGTTTGGTTTCTTAAATTCCTCATATGAGTGAGATCATAAAAATATGAAACGCTTCATAAATTTGTGTGTCATCCTTGTGCAGGGGCCATGCTAATCTTCTCTGTATTGTTCCAATTTTAGTATATGTGCTGCTGAAGCGAGCACAGGAGGTGAACATTTTTAAACACCTTTCAGAGTACTTTAAGCTTTTCTACTGATTAGTCCCTGGGTAATGTCACTGTGCCTAAAAACCAATATATGTTCACAATAAATGCATGTTGGCTATGTCATTGCATATATATGCCAGAAAGGACAATTTTGAAAGAAACACTGACTCATTACTCTTTTAGGTACTAACAAAGATTCTCTTCTTGAGCAAACTTTAGTTCACCCTCTCCGAGCCCTTTATCTCAAGTAGGCTCAACTTTTGGACTGTGTATTCATCTTTGCATTGCCCAATTTCACCAAGAATCCTGTTGAATCAGTCTGGCAAATATCCCTCTAAGTCTTGATGTTTCCTTTTAGTAGTTTTCTGTCCAGTGACCCCTACTGTACTATGTGACCATAAATCCCCACTTGTCCTTGTATTCAACTTATAGTTGAGCCCAACCTCTTCTTCCAACTGCAAAGTCCCCATTGCAGTAGTCTCTCTTGAATAGTCTTTCTTAATGTTGTTAACAAGTGCCTTGAATAATTATATTCTAATGGTTTTTTTTTAATGAAAAATATATTCTCCTAGGGAAACCCAATGATCCACCACCTGCTAGTCTCCTTTTCTATTTATATCTTATAAATATAAATAGATATAGATAGAAAACATATAAATACAGTTGAAACTTGGATAACATGAGTTTGCACTGTTTGCATTCATTTATATGCAGATTTTTAAAATAAATACAGGACAGTACTGTAAATGTATTCTCTCATGATTTTTTAAGAAGCATTTTCTTTTTTGTGTCTTACTTTATACTAAGAATACAATATATAATACATATACAAAATATATCAATTAGCTATTCACATTACCAGTAAGGGTTCAGTCAACATTAGTAGGCAGTTAGTAGTTAAGTTTTGAGGGAGTCATAAGTTCTATGCTGATTTTGACCTGCATAGGGGGTCGGCACCCCAACCCCTCAATTGTCAAGGATCAACTATATATGAAAATTAATGAAAGAAATCCAGCATAAGGCATCTTCCATATATGTTTTTATGACTTGGGAAGAGGTAAGGATTTTGTGATTAGGTCTTTCCTTTTACATTAATAATTCATATCACCTATTGAATTTCAAATTTAATAGATATTTTTTTGGCAATACAGTGTAAACTCTCTGTAAGGACAAAGCCTGTGCCAATAGTTTTTACTTCCAAAGCACGGTGTAGTGTTTGGTACATGGCAAGTACTCAATATACTTACTGAATTGAATCCTATCTTCCTTACTTTTTACAAAGGCATCATGTATTTCGGGGAAAAAAAAGTAAAAGTGGAGAAACAAAGTCAGTAGAAGCTTAAAGGAAGAAGGAATTCACATTCAAGTATCAAGTATAATTGGACTACTCTTCTATTCAGCAGGGTTCACACTTGGTCTTCATGAGGACTAAGTTCTTCCTGATTTTCAAAGAAGTCAGGGCCCTGTTCAGTTAGGAAGTCATAGTTTTGTACCCTGTTGGACACTGGGCTCAGAAGGTCTGTGAGTTGATCCATTTTCCATATGGTTTTATCTATACTCACTTTAGGTTCAGTTGTGCTAATAAAGTCTCAATTGTCCTGATAGTCACTGTATTTACATAAATAGAACTTTGGCTTTGCTATTTTTAGCTTCAACCCATTATAGAATTGTATCCTTGGGGTCCCCTTAATGCAGAAGCCACATCTCTTTTTAAACTGAGTGAGAGCAGATGCAAAATGCTCAGATGGTCCACACTTTGTTAAAGCAGCTGCAGGCTGCTTTGCCCTATAAATCACTGACTGGCACCTTTGCCAGGGGGCTCACCTGAGGGCCATGGCTATTAGCCTATATTAACACTACAAAAGCAGTTTCCTGAAGGCATTTCCCTATTATAAATTTGTTAGAAAGTTGTTCATGTTGAATAGAATACATGGTATAAAATATATCAGGTTTTAGTACTCCAATATAATTCCTTTTAAAGACTACTTTTTCCCATAGACTAGGCATCAACTGAAAAGACCTAAATTTAACCTTTAAATTTTTTAAAATGTTTATTTTTGAGAGAGAGACAGAGTACAAGTGGGAGAGGGACAAAAAAGGGAGGGAGACACAGAATGTGAAGCAGGCTCCAGGCTCCAGGTTGTCAACACACAGTGTGATGTGGGGCTTGAATTCATGGACCATGAGATCATGTCCTGAGCTGAAGTTGAATGCTTAACCAAATGAGCCACCCAGGTGTCCCCTAAATTTAACCTTTATAATCAGAGTTATGATGACTGTGGTGCAAATAAAGAGGCTTTGTCATGCACCACATGTACTAATTTTTGGAGAGATTTTTTGAATGATTTCTATCAATTTCCCTAGACTTGTTCTCCAACCTTTCTTACCATGAGGTATACCCCATGAGGCTAATCTCTCTCTCTAGTCCACACTAGCTGGTTTCCCATGCCCTCTAGTTTCCATTTGGTTTGACCAATGGGATGCTTTAGGTAGGAGAAGAGAGAATTCTGGGTACTTGTTCTCTCCCTCCCTCCCTGCCTGGCCACTGTTTGGCAGTAGCTATATCATCTATCTAAAGCCACAGCTTCTGTTGGAGACTTCTGTTCTATGGTATTTTCTAGGTTCTCATACTGCTCCTTCCAACTGCATTCTCAGGACTAGAGTAGTGTGCTGGGCAGAATATAGGTGCCCCCAAAATGTTTATGTTTTAATCCCTGGAATTTGTGAATATGAGGCCTTACTTATTAAAAAGGACTTTGAAGATGTGATTAAGTTTAGAGTGTGGAGATTGTGGATTATCCTGAATTATGTAGGTGCACCCAGTGTAATCACAGTGGCCCTTGTAAGAGGCAGAAGGTTGGAGCTAGAGTTATGATGAAAGAATGAAAAGTTGGACTGATGTAATTGCTGGCATTGAAGATGGAAAAGGGCCACTGGCCAAGGAATGCAGGAAGCTTTTAGAACCTGAAAAAAAGGAAAGAACAAGTTCTCTCTTAGAGATTCCAAAAGAAACTCAACCCAGAGAACACCGTTAGGTTAGTCAGCGAGACTACAAACTTTGAGGCCTAATCATGAATTTGTGCTGTTCTAAATAACTAAGTTTGTGATAATTTGATGTAATGGCAATAGGAAACTAATTCAGATGATTATGGCTTTCCCATGGTACTACATCATCCTTTCACTGGTGGACTTTTGTGAATAATTTCATTAATTCTTCATTTATTCCCTTTGAGTGTGCCATCTGATTTCTGCTAGCACCCTGTTAAATGCTTGTATTTCAGAGCCTGAGATAAATATAGATATTCATTGTATCATTATTTATAATAATAAGAAATAACATAACTTTTCAGAATAGGGACTGGCTAAATAAATTATGGTATTGCAGTATGATATAACAATAGAATGCCAGAAAATATTTGTTACATATGTGCATAAACACATGCAAAATGGTATGAAAAAATCAGGCTACAATACAGACCTATATCTGTACCTATACTTCTATCCATATCCATGTTTATATCTCTAGTATCTAGCTAACTAGCTAGCTAGCAAGCTATCTCACTATATAAAGGAAAAATATACATGATGATTTTAGTGGTTAACTCTTGCCAGTGGGTAACATTTTTTGTAGTTTTTCATATTTTGTCAAAATTTCTACAAGGCTTTCATTAGTGTTCAGAGAGAAAATTTTAAAGCAGTAATGAGTCTTCACATATGGTTGAATGCTTTGTATTAGAGAGAAAATCATGTCTAGTTTTACCCAGTTAAAATAGTAATTTCCTTTACCTCCAACTATTTAGGGCAGCTCAGTTATAGTTACTTGTATTCTTATCTGACTCCTTTATCATTTTAAGGGCATTTTGAAGCAGAGAATGCCTTAAAATTTATTTCTTCCTATACTTGCAGGGCCCTATGTGAGGCTCTTGATATGTGTTTACTGGAAGCTTTATATTAAGGTGATTTTATAGAAGCTTAATCAAAACTTCTTTGATAAGGGACTTATTTTCAGACCCATAAAAATACAAGTAACAGAAAAAAAATTAAAGGCAAACTCATAGAAGGAAGATAGAAGATTAAACAACCTGGTTTAAGATGCAAATGTTGCTGAATTATTGATATCAGATTCTTGTCACAGAATTGTTCACTTAAAATTTGTTTACTAAAAGGATTGAATAAATATAACTACTTAGCTGAGGTAAACCTTAGGATAAGGGTACTCAAAAATCCCATCAAATACTGAAAGATATAAAAGAAAATGGCCTATCATACATCAGTCAGACTGGAAAGTCTTCTGGACTAGGTAGAATCTTTAGTTAGCAATTGTTCAGTAAGTGAACAGAGAAAGGCATTTTAGTAATGCCTTTCTCAAAGAAGGCTCAAAGAAGAAATAGTAGAAATAAGACCACTGTGTGAAGATATGACAGAGTTTAGGAGAGTTTGAATGTTAGATGATATCAATAACATTAGCAGAGGAGTGATAGAATTAACATCAGTCAGAAGGGACCAATTACCCTCATTTACATATGAGACTGAATCTCCCAAGATAGGAATAGTTAGGAAAAGTCCCTGATGTGACTTGAATTCTCTATCCCTGGACCAGTGACATTTTGTTTCTTTTAATGGCAAGAATCCTCAATTATGATTAAGAGTCCTCATATTCATTTCATTAAGGATTTTATAAATTTAGCTACAAAATCATTTACTGACATAAAAATGTACTGTATTAAGCTGGAACTACACATTTATTGATAATGTCATTTATGTTAATTTAGCAATCCCATTACACATTTCCATGTTTTTAAGGGAAATCTTATTTACTTTTTAAAAGATATCTACACTTGTGTCTTTATATCTATATTCTATGGTAATTTAAATGATACATTGTTCCACTTGGGAGTAATTACCAATACTTGGCTCTTGGCTCTATACTTTTCTTTATATACATAAATTTCCCCAGTATTGCATGTCAGCAAAGATATGTATTGTCTATTATCTACGTTTATTATTCACACAAAGTGGGACTCTATAGTAATTAACTTCATAAATGATAATCTGTATTCTTAAGCAAGGTAGCCCATAATCCTGTGCCCTTTCTTTTCTGTGCTGAGGAAAATTTTTAACATCCAGTCCTTCTTTGATTAACTCATTTACTCCTTATAATAAAATTATGAGTTGTAAGCCATTATTATCCCCATATTCAGAAATAATAGGTCTTGAGAGCCTGGATTTGAATTTAGGTAAACCGAAACAAGAGCCTCTGCTTTTCCATTTTGTTCTAAAAATAAAAAAGGAAAAACTTTATGTCCCAAATATGGCAGAAGAAAGTTACAACTGGATTTATAATTGTCCTATGATTTTTACTGTCAGAACAAGTAACAATAAAGCAGTCCTAGCACTTACTTGATATAATAGAAGTAATGAGCCTATAGAGACTAGCCATAGAAAACTTCAGTTGTCTATTGTCTCAAGCCCTGAGGGGCAAGGTCAACTCTGGTCTGGAATATTTTAAATAACTGGAGATCTCTTCTTTCAAACAGCATTCTGAAAGCAGTAGATAACAATGAATTTTGTTTGACCATTACATTAGATAGAGCATAAAAGAAATGCAAAATTTATCACATTATTCTCTTTTACTATGTATTCTAAAATTTTTCTCATTACAATAAAATATTCAAAGCGATGTCAAGATCAAAGAAAGAAATAATCCTCAAGTTTGGCAGATCCTCAACTATTAACAGAAAGATAAAGTATTACAGAATTTTACTTCCAAATCCTGAAACACTATATGACCCAGTAAAAAGAGCAATGGTCAGATGCCTCTCCCAGGTTTGCCATTAACTGGCTGTGTGACCTTTGGCAATTCAACCAGCAATAAAAATTGTAGCAGAGCTTTTGGTCTAGGTCATTCTCCCCTTCTCCTACACATTTGACAAAAATTCATAGTGACAAAGCATACAGATAGCAGTTTTTGACACAATCCCCAAAGACCGCATCATTTGGTTAATTTAATTTGACCTTCATCACAGACAAAAATTGTTGCTCCTAGTCAGAATAATATTGAGACTTAAAAAGGGGGCTGCAGGCCATACAATGAATAGGCACTCAGCTAAAGATAAGGGCATTGAGTTCGACAGAAGACAAGACCTAAGTGAAAACTTTTTTTAAACATGTCTACCAGGTGAGAAAGGTGTCTAAACTGGATGCAGGCAGCCATGAAGAGCCAAGAGAATGACAGGCAGAGGAAGGTTAGGGCAGCTGTGCTTCTAAAGGATTATGCTACTTTTGAGAATTTCGGAGGACTTCAGTAAAATATGACACTGTCTCTGAAGAATATCTCCCTATGTTTTTAAGTTTGGGGGTACAGAGAAAGGTTCTTTGGCCTTAAAATTAACTAATGCTTAAGATTTCTTCAATAAGAGACTCTCAGATTTTCAGCCTATATTTTAAAGAAATGCTTGCAATCAAATACTCTTTAAGAGTGAAACCTCAAAAAATAAAAATAAAAAAAGTAAAAATGAAACGTCATGCTGCAGAGTCACATTGAGACATGTATGAGTATTGCTGTATTTTTTTTAAAGGAAAGCTGATCTGATGATGGTGGGAGGATCATGGTGCTAGAATATCAGAGGCCCTGGAAGTGAAGGAAGACATTTTGATCATTTGTGGAGTGTCACTACATGAGGTGGTATTATTATACCTTTTAGCTGATAAGGTGGAAGTTTATAGAAGATGAATTGATAACTGTCAAGCAACAGATAAATGGTAGAGTTGGGATTCCAGTTATGTCTGACACTAGTGTCCATATTCTTAACCACTCCACTAGTTTGAAGGTATAGAAGGCTTGAGCTTTACTTACTTGACATTATTACTTCCTTCCATTTCACTCCCCAAATATGTCTCTTAATTTCTTCGAAGTGAGGAGCATCATCATGCATAATATGATCATCCTGCTCACAAATAAAGCTCACATAAAAGGAAGGCAGCACTGGGGAATGCTACAGGAAGGAGGAGTCACCGTCTTCACAACAAACAAGTCCAACCAGACCACTGACATGCCACCATCAATTAGAATGTAGCATTTTTATTGGAAAAGTCCACATATTAGGCAATTCCCTTTGTGAAAAGGTATTGAAATACATAGATGGGGAGCAGCTAATAATTAAGATTATATATAACATATATTTATATTGCCAGTACTATGCATACATTGGAAAGCTAGCTTTTTTTTTTGAGTGTCCCCATTACAGAATACATTTCAAGTTGACAATAATGTTTCTTACCATTGAAAATTTGCCAACAACTCTCCTAAAGAGTCAACATTAAATATGTTACAATTCAAAACATGAAAATAATTAATTCTATTTACATATGTTTGAGGTTATATACGAGAGCACTGATATATTAAAGATTTGTAAAATTGGCAGCTAAATGTGTTTCAAGATTCATCCAGATGACTTGATGAGGACTTAAATAGCTTTATAACAAAGCCATTCTTTCTTTGCTACTCTTTTTAGATTATCTATCACGTTATACTGGCTATGGTTGAATTCTGGCTTTAAGAAATGATTGCTATAAAGAAGAACTGACAAAGGGTGCTATTTTAGAAAAATAAGGATTCAGGATGAGTACTTAAAGGTGGAGCTCAACTCATCATGTTTGAAGTCTGGGACAATCACTTCATGTGATTATCATTTAGTTGAATGAGGTTCAACCTCCACGTAAGTCATTCATTTGTTCTTTGATTTTTAAAAGTTAATTTTCAGTATTATTTTTTTACAGAGCATAGAAAACACATCTGAACACCAGTCAGGTATCAATCCTGCTCTTGCTTGTCATATGTCTTCAAGTGGAATTGTGGATGGGTCAAAGCTAACTCATCCCCAAACCTGGAAAAAAATATACAAACTCTAATTATGCCTTAGTAGACTCATTTCTTTTCATAAACATAGGACTTAAGTATTATTTTAAAAGGAATATGGACTTTGGCTATTTTTGTTCAGTATCAAAAATTTATTTTAGGCAAAGTTCTTTGGATCCTTCTGTTCATTCTTACAAGATCAAATATCACTTGACAATGCCTATGTTCAAAAGATGAATCACTGGCTCCAGACCAGCTCAAAGAGATTCACATAAGCATATGAAGCCAATTTACTTCAAACCATATCTTTTGAGCACCAACTATGTGCCAGGCACTATATAAGGTGCTGAGGACCCAAAGAGGAAATGACAAAGATTCTGCCCACAAGGCACTCACAATCACTAGAAGCAGATCTTGAGATGGAGAATAACTTCTCTTATAATCTATCATCCTAAAAGGAAGAAAAAATAGCGGCAAGCACACACATTTACCTTGTACTCTATGAAATTGGGCATATTTAGAGGTGGCAAATGTCAATTATTCAGTCTCTATTTTACTTAAAGTGTTCTAATATGTCCTACAAGAAAAAAATAAGCTGTTTGAATCTTCATGCGTGAGGGAGAAGATAGAGAAAATTTCTCCCTCCAATCCCAAACCCAAACCCTTATAATTACATCCATGATTCTTTTATTGCCCAAAGACACAGAATAAAAGACAATGCTTTACGATGTTAACTTCATTCCATTTATTTTGGCTCTAAAGAGATGCATGCATTAAACTTGAAGCATTCTACGTTATTGAAATATTTACATCATTGTACATGTGATGTGGAGGAAAATTTCTTCCTATCTTGGGACAGAGTTGTAATCAATTTCTAGTCTAGGCTCTTATATTTAAAGTGACTTGTGATTTTTCTCAAATGAGGGAGATATCCTACTGGGAACAAATTTACCACAGTCTGCCCCCAAATGAACATAGGGTACAGTTTTGGACCTTTTGCATCTAATTGTATTTTGACTTGATTACGAACACCACCACTGTAAATAGTCATGGCTTTCCCTATTTCAGTTGTTGTAGCTAAAAGTTATCTTGTTGATTTCAGTGTTCTTGCTCTAATTTCACTTTGCCTTGCAAGTTTGAAACACAGCAAACATTATAGTTCAAATTACACTTACCGCAGGAGAGTTGGGCGCAAACAATATGACATTAATACAATTTAGCAGGTTAGAACATAGAAACAAACTCAAATTATCATAAACCACACAGGGGATTATTTAAGTGGACTTTAGAAAGGACATCTTCTCTCCATGAGATTTTGTGAGTAAGACCCACATCAATAAAACCCATACCTCTTTTACAGGTAAAGATAGGAAACCCAATAAACCAGATTGAACAGGCAGAAGGCAGTGGGGAAGAAGATCCGTGCATAAGAGTCCATTTTGGCAATACGAATATGTATCCTCCCATGTCTCCAAGCTCCTGTTCGGCAGTCTTCAAAACAGCAGAAAAAACTGGCACAGTCCTTGCCATCCAGACACTCATACCCATATTCTTCATCTCTCTCTTGAAGGTGAGTGGCATTGTTCATTTGAATGGTTGCTGATCTTGGGCGGATATCAATGGTAGGGGCCTGAGACAAGGGTAGGGAAGAAGAATTAGTTATACCTGATAGATCCTAGACTAAGTCTCCACAATGTCACCAATGTGAATGATGAATCTGAAAATGAGTACTCAGGAAATTGCTATGACATTGTGATCTACAATGGTAGAATTGAACTTAGAAGGAAAGCACATTTGCAGATTTCAAATTTTGAGCTTAAGCGGTGCAGCTGAAAATAATACCATCAAGCTAATAGCTATAGCAAGAAGAGTAAACACCAAAAGAACTCAAAGTTTAAAGATTTAAATCAAACAACTACATGGAATCTTATTCTAGTAAGTATTAGATGTGAGGTTGGTTACATGAAAGCATTTAATGGTGTTGCATGTGAGTAGAACAGAGGAAAAAATGCGTTAATTTTGAACTCAAATTTTGTGTCATGCTTACCTATAGGCAAATGGTAAACCCCATTACACTGAGCAAAGTATAATGTACTAAAAGCTATTAAAAGAAAAATGTTAAAATATATACAAATAGAGGAGTTACCTAAGTTTATGCCACAAATGGTATGGCTTATGTTTTAAAGACATAAAGTGCTTTGTCTAGCATTTACCATCTAGAAGCTTCAGAACGTCAGCAAGTTTACCTATATATGAGTGAACATTCAGAAAAAAAAAACCCAAAAAGCTTCTACTACCTTTTTAGCATTTGAGAAAAAACTAATACCAATGAACTGAATGATAATTTAATCTTTGCTATCACATTAATTATGAAACTACTATAAATCTCAAAGATTAATTTAATTTGGAGGAGTTTGTTTGGGATAGTATAAACACAAACCCTAGTGTCTCTGAGTTATCAGAATTCAACTGGGAAAAGAAATATCATTGCAGTATTGCATGATATGGCAAAAGGCCCCTGGATTACTTTAAAGGAAAGGGATGGGTATTTTAACATAAAGCATTTCAAAGAGTATTATTTTTATAAAACTGACAGGTAGGGTCAAACAAATGAAGATTATTAAATTCACTTATCAAAAAAAATCTTGTTTTGAAATAAGATTTACAGTTTACATTTTAAGAACATATATAGTATATGTGTTAGGTGCTATCAGTGAAATCGGATCCTATTTTTATCTGGGAAGAGAGGATAAGTTTTGGCTTTGATGTTTAAGGAGGCCCTCTTTTCTAATGACTCTCATAGCTCTCATAGAGCTTACAGCTTTTGAGCTTCATATAGGGTCAAAACCTCTGTGAATTAGTGTAGGGTTGATGAGTCAACTCTGGAAATCTATAAAACTTTCTTCATCTCAAAGCTCTTATCTTTAGTAGAATGCTTAAAGATCTACTCACTAAAAAACAAAAGAAGTCAAAACACCATGTAAGCATTAATAATTAAATTCAGCAGTTGCATGCAGTGAATTTTCATTCCAAAAACATTATACCTTGAAGGAAAACATCCGAAGAAGCTTTGGGTTTGTAGACAGAAAAGAGAATTGCATTTTTTTTAATTAAAAGAAGGAAAAAATAAAAGAAAAAGACAAAATAAGATAAATTAAAAATACATTTTAAAACATAGTAAAATGAACTGAAATTATAAACACAGAAGGACAATTCTGAGCTTAGAGTAAAGCATATACCTAAAGTTGGAAAATGGAATTTGGGGATTTTAATAAATTAATCCACAATTATCTAACTATAAAAGCCTCTGTTGTCCACTTATGAGGAAGCTTTCCATATCCTGGCTTACCTGTACAGACGTATTGTGATTTTATTTCTAATCATTGTCAAAGAGGCCTTAATAGGTAAGTCTTAATACAATGAACCAAAGAGCATATTAAATGGAAACGAAATTTCAGCTTCTCATTCACAGCTTAGTCTCTTTCTTGTTTTGATAAAGCACTTCATTGGCTTAAAAGAGGGAAATCCATGAAATTCTCAGGTAATTTAATGTTTTCAGTTTCTTTAATCCCCTCTGTAATAATATAGCTGTTAGGGAAAAAAGGCTTTTTCCAAAGGACTCTTGTTTAAAAGCACACCCTCACATCCCTGTTGATGCTGGAAGATAATAATGCTGAATGTCATAGGACCCTCTTCTAGGGAGAAAAATGTAATGGAAAGTGAAGAATGGGGAGAAATAATGATTAAAAAATACAACAACAAAAATAAAATAAGGTTAGAAAAAATGCAAAGACAAGCCAAACAGAAGGGAAGGAAAGGACTGCGTAAAGCATAGTGAATATTTGGGAAATTAAGGATAAGCATTTCTTTTTGTATTAATTAGTAAGAATAATGATGATTTTTTTCTTTACCTGTTGCAAATTATTACACTCAAGTAAATATACACCATTTCTAGAATTTCACCAGGTTTCCTAGAGATCCATCAGGATGTAACCTAGAATCAGCTATATTTCCTCATAATTTAGTTCTCCCAAAGTTGGTGGGTCAGATACCTAAGCCACTATCGAGCCCTCATGGCTCTTACAGCAGACAAGGAAAGTCTATAAACTGAGGACGCTAGAGTGACTTCCCTTGCCCCTGACTTAGAAGGAAATGGACCTTAACTTCCACAGGACTTCCTATGAGCCAGCCAGTCACTATATTCAGGTGCATAAATGGGTAGCTACTTATTTTCTTCAACATTCGTATTAAACGGTAATTGCTATAGGCTTGTGTCTCTGTGCCTTTTCATCTCTATTTAAAGTTTGATGGCAAGTTGAAGTCATCCTACTTTTTTCCAGATCATTGAAAGAGTAAGTATAAATCATCAACATCAACCATCATCATCAACTATTAAAGGTAAGGACTTTCATTTGTAAGATACCATGTAATGCTTTTTACCTTCATTGCCAGAGTAACCCTTTGAGATAATTATTATAAAAAATATATATTTTGTATACGACTAAACAAAGACACTGGGAGGCTAAGTAGCTTGCCCAAACAATAGATTACCATTTCATTTAAAAACAAAGTGATATAATTTGAGTATGAAACCAATAGTAGTCCTCTGGTGGTAATATACACAGAGACAATTACTTGCAAAAGTGTGGTGATCTTTGAAATTCAAGAACATTATGGCTTCCTGGTGGAAATCCTTGAATCAAAATGTTATTTTAAAACAACAGTAAGAATATTATTGTAAAGAGCAGAAAGATGACAATCAATGAAACTTAGAGTAACACCAACAAGAAAATAAACACAGGTCTCAGCAATATTTATAATTCTCATGAGAAGAAGAGAGTGAGAGTCTGCCTTCATGAATCAGGTCTCTTCCAAATAACTAAAGACCAAAATGAATTCTTTTGACCTCGCCAAATTCATACATTCTGTTTTCATTTTGGAACCCAAATCTTTGAGGCTTAGTCTGCAAACAGGCTAAGACCAAACCAAAGTAGGTGGGCTTCTACATAAAAATGTCCATGATCCCAATGGGAAATGATACATACAGGGTTTTTCTTCTTTTTGTCTTTATCCTTGCTTGGTTTCCGGTTGCTGACAAAATAATGCAGGGTGCCATACTCCACCAAAGCAGAGAAGACAAAGATGAAGCAAACAGATACAAAGAGATCCATTGCTGTGACATAGGAGACCTTGGGGAGCGACTTCCGGGCAATGGTGCTGAGTGTGGTCATTGTCAGGACAGTGGTGATACCTGAAGAAAGGTGCAGTAAAACAGATCATGTGATCACATCAGCAAGTTGAGTAACTGAGTCACTACTGACACCAAATTTGTTTTGTGACTGCTGATAAGCAACCTCAGTAAGGGAAAGGAGGCATAGCTATAATCCATTCACTCTGTCCACAAATACTTATTGCCTGCCTACCATGTATCTGCTACTCTGACAAGCACTGAGTATATGCTGAAAATTAAGATGAACATGTTCCCTGAGCTTATGTACCTTATATTTTAGTGACAGAGAACACTATAAATCAAGCGAGCAAAGAAAAGTATAATTACAAATTATGGTTCATGCCATGAATAACAGCATGGATGGTAAAAACCTAGCTAGATGGAATGCTAAGGAAAGGTGCCTTTGAGGAGGTGATATTTAAGAATCTTAAAAAGTTAGAAGACACCAGAGGGGCAAGATGGCGGAGAAGTAAGGAGCTCCGTACTTGCACTCGCGCCCATACATCACACAGAAAAGATCTGAAGCCATTGGAAACCTTACAAAACCTGAGAGATTGGGA
>NW_024081509.1:0-14830 GCF_003009895.1 Hyaena hyaena
TACAAACTCTTTGACATGTGGCAAAGGAAGTCCTACAAGGAAAGTACATTGCACTCCAGGCATATTTCAAGAACCTAGAAAAACCGTAAGTACAAAATCTAACAGTGCACTTAAAGGAACAGGAAGGAAGGCAACAAGAGCACCCTAAACCCAGCAGGAGAAGAAAATAGTAAAAACCAGAGAAGAAATAAAAAATATAGAAACCAAAGAAACAATTGAACAGATCAATGAAACCAAGAGTTGTTTTTTTGGAAAAATAAACAAAATTCACAAATCTATAGCCAGGCTTCTCAAAAATAAAAGAGAGAGCACCCAAATAGACAAAATCATGACTGAAAATGGATTTATTAAAACCAACCCCTCAGAAATACAAGCAATTATCAGGGAATACTATGAAAAATTATATGCCAACAAATTGGACAACTTAGAAAAAATGGACAAATTCCTAAACACACACTCACTACCAAAATTCACACGGGAAGAAATAGAAAATCTGAACACACCCATAACGAGTGAATAAATCGAATCAGTTATCAAAAATCTCCCAACAAATAAGAGCGCTGAGCCAGATGGCTTCCCTGGGGATTTCTACCAGACATTTAAAACAGAATTAATACCCATTCTTCTCTAGCTATTCCACAAAATATAAATCGAAGGAAAACTTCCAGACTAATTTTATGAGGCAAGCATCACTTTGATTCCCAAGCCAGACAGAGATCCAGCAAAAAAAGAGAACTACAGGCCAATATCCTTGACTAATACAGATACAAAAATCCTCAACAGGATACATGGAAATTAAAACAACAGCACATAAAAAGAATCATCTACCAAGATCAAGTGGGATCCATTCCTGGGTTACAGGGCTGGATCATTATTCACAAATCAATCAATGTAATACATCATATCAACAAAAGAAAAGATAAAAACCATATGATCCTTTTGATAGATGAACGAAAAGCATTTGACAAGATATAGCATCATTCTTGATTAAGAACCTCGAGAAAGTTGGGTTATAAGGAACTTACTTAAATATCATAAAAGCCATCTATGAGAAGCCCACAGCTAACATCATCCTCAATGGGAAAAAACTGAGAGCTTTCCTCCTGAGATCAGGAAAACAAGAGGAACCCACTCTCACCACTGTTATTTAACATAGTGCTGAAATCCTATCATCAGCAATCAGACAACAAAAGGAAATAAAAGGCATCATAATTGGCAAAAAGGAAGTCAAACTTTAACTTTTCGTAGACGACATGATACTCTACATAAAAAACCCGACAGACTAAACCAGAACATTACCAGAACTGACACAAGAACTCAGTAAAGGTGCAGGCTACAAAATCAATGTACAAAAATCGGTTGCATTTTTATACACCAAAAAAGAAGCAACAGAAAGAGAAATCAAGAAACTGATCCCATTCACAATTGCAAAACAAAAATAAAAAATAAAATACCTAGGAATAAACCTAACCAAACATATCAGAGATCTGTATGATAAAAAATTTAGAAAACTTATGAAGGAAAAGGAAGAAGACACAAAGAAAAACATTCCATGCTCATGGATTAGAAGAATAAATGTTGTTTAAATGTCATTACTACCAAAAGCAATCTACATTTTCAATGCAATCCCAACCAAAATTTCACCAGCATACCTCTCAAAACTAGAACAAGCTAACGTAAAATTTGTATGTAACCACAAAAGACCCCGAATAGCCAAAGTAATCTTGAAAAAGAAAACCAAAATGGGAGGCATCACCATCCCGGACTTTAGCCTCTACTACAAAGCTGTCATCATCAAGACAGTATGGTATTGGCACAAAAACAGACACAAAGACCAATGGAACAGAATTGAGAACTCAGATTGGACCCAAAAGTGTACAGCCAAGTAATCTTTCACAAAGCAAGAAAGAGTATCCAATGGAAAAAAAGCCAGCCTCTTTCACAGATGGTGCTGGGAGAAATGGACAGATGAATGAAACTAGATCATTTTCTTACACCATACAGAAAAATAAACTCAAAATGGATAAAGGACCTGAACGTGAGACAGGAAACCATTAAAACCCTACCGGAGAAAGCAGGAAACAACCTCCTTGACCTCAACCGCAGCAATTTATTACTTGACACATCCCCAAAGGCAAGGGAATCAAGACCAAAAATGAACTATTGGGACCTACTCAAGATAAAAACTTCTGCACAGCAAAGGAAACAATCATAAAACTAATAAGCAACCAACGGAATGGGAAAAGATAGTTGCCAATGACATATCAGATAAAGGGCTAGCATCCAAAATCTATAAGGAACTCCCCAAACTCCACACACAAAAAACAAATAATCCAGTGAAGAAATGAGCAGAAGACATGAACAGCCACTTCTCCAAAGAGGACATCCAGATGGCCAACAGACACATGAAACAATGCTCAGCGTCCCTCATCATCAGGGAAAAACAAATCAAAACCACACTAAGAAACCACCTCACGCCAGTCAGAGTAGCTAAAATGAACAAATCAGGAGATTATAGATGTTGGCAAGGATGTGGAGAAACAGCACCATCCTATACTGTTGGTGGGAGTGGAATCTGGTCAGGCCCCTCTGGAAAACAGTATGCATGTCCTCAAAACATTAACAACAGAACTCCCCTATGAACCAGCAATAACACTACTAGGAAAATACCCAAGGGATCCAGGAGTGCTGATGCATAGGGACACATGTACCCGAATGTTCATAACAGCACTCTCAACAATAGCCAAAAATGGAAAGAGCCAAAGTGTCCATCAACTGATGAATGGATCAAGATTTGGTATATTTATACAGTGGAATACTACATGGCAATGAGAAAGAATGAAATCTGGCCATTTGTAGCAACATGGATGGAACTAGTGGGTGTTTTGCTGAGCAAATTAAGTCAGGCAGAGAAAGACAGATACCATATATTTGTACATATAGGTGGACCATGAGGTAGTGAATGCAGGACGAAGAGGGAGAAGAAGGGGAAAAATAGTTGGGGAGAGGGAGGGAGGCAAACCATTTGAGACACTAGAATGCTGAGAAGAAACTGAGGGCTGGGGTTGTGGGAGAGGGGAAGGTGGTTGATGGGCATGGAGGAGGGCACTTGCTGGGAAGATTACTGGGTGTTTTATGTATTCCAACTTGACAGTAATCTGTAAAAAATAGTAAAAAATAAACAAATAATATAAGCTAAGACTTAGTTGTTATATTTATTTTTATTCCAAAATAATCAATTGATAATTATATTCATTTAATATGAATACTTGATAAAACCTAGGAAGGATCTATCTAAATATTATTGTTATCAGGGTGACACAAAATGCATGTAACAATTGCCATTTATAGTAATGGATCAGGTTTCCTGAAATTTTTAGCCAATGGAACTTTCCTCATCATCTTCTCCATCAGTTTCCTCCCTTCTTCACCTCACTGTGTCTGAGACCAAACCATCCTTCCAATCCAGATGGGTGTCACCATTCACTTAGGTCTACTTTGAGGTCAGGAGAAGAAAAAGCCTTTCTCTGAAGCAGCAGAGTCCTGAGAAGACCCTCAAAACTAGCTTATCTCAGCTCAGTGAGCTGACAAGGTAACCATGTGACTTAATTAAAGGCTCAATTCCTCATGTCACTCACAGGCACTCACAGAGTGATGCCTTGAAACACTCAAATCATTTGACTAACCCCAAGATCCAAATATACTGTCCTCTCCACTGGAAATACTAAACTAACACACTGGTATTTTTGTTAGAATGTAAAATTTCACATTACCAGTCTAAGTTTATGGTTCGATAACATGTGAGCTAGTAGACAATCTGGTCAAATCTTCTCCGCTATAAAAAGAACAGATCTATTCTATGAGCTGTTGAGTTTCTGAGCTCATTTAGAACAATCACATTTCTGAACCACCTCTACATGAAGATGCTGCTGCACTTCTTCCTGAGACACTATCATCCAGTCGCCAAGCATATACTATGGGTCATCATGGGCCAACCGTTACTGTTTTTTATTGGAATCAAATCAAAAGTGATTGGATCACTTGCTTCCTTGTATTTGCTCAACTTGTTCCATCTGGATGAAATCTTTAATCTCATCCCCAACCTTTGGAATCATACTCTTTTGTCAAAGTCCATAGCAAATACTGACTCCTCCAAGAGGCATTTCCCTGCCTTTTCAATTGGATGTGATCTCTTCCAACTCTTCCTCTTCCTCCTGTTTTCCTCTTCTTTCTACTCTTCTTCCATTTCCTTACCCCCTCCTACTTCTAGCTCTCTTTCATTTTGATATTGATAGCGGCTCATTTGTACCTTACTTATGGAAGTGATCATATTTTATATGATTTTTATAACTTTGTAAACTTGCCTGCCTTTGCATTAGACTGTAAGAGCTCTGAAGATCTGTGTCTTAATAAGCTATATAGTCCTCATTCCACCTCATGTGAATCAAAATAGACCCATCTCCCCTGTAGAATGGGAAGCCAATGAGAGCAGTGACTTAGTTTTTACGTTCACCACCTTATACACAGCCCCTAAACCCCTGAGTGTATTTGTTGTACAAATGCCTGAATGGATGACTTAGTTAATAAATGAATGATGTAATCGAAATTAATTACTTGCTAGAAATCAGAGTCCTTGGGAAATATATTAGGAAGTTTTAAAGATGTCTGTCCAGCTCACAATGACTCCAACCCCTTCCTCTAAGAACTATACCTTCAGCCACTCTGATATAAAACATGTGGTCCCTGTCCTCCTGGTCATAATCTCTAGGTTAGAAAAGGGAGCTAAGCCAACCTAGGCCGGTCAAACTCTTCATCAGGGAATCTGGAATTCAAAATAGGCTTTTCTTTCTGTGTTGCTATAAATAAGATTCTACAAAGGAGAAAAGTAATGATATCATCTAATTCTTCTGTGAACAGAAAAAAAGATGAGAAAATGTTGTATGGAGAAGCATGAAGCTATGAGAAGAGAATTGAAGCTGTATGGGAAACAGGAACATGCCCTTTGTCAAGATGCCTTTCTTTTTCCTGAGTCTGCCCCCTGCCCAGGACCCATCATCCCTTGCAATCTGCCAGTGAGCCCAGTATGATTCTAATAATCCTTATTTTGCTTAAAACTGAACAAGTACATTGCTTTATTGGTAGCTAAAAATACTTTAACAAAGACAATAAAATTGCTCAATGATAGGACACTAAGGGTCAGTGAGAACACTGGCAATTTCAAAACCATAATCAGGGAAATAATTATAGAAAAATCTTCAGAATTGAAATCTAATCAAACATATTGTTAGAGAGCTTAGGGGTACATTCTGAATTAATTATCAAAGGAGACCTAGAAAATTGCTAATCAAGTTTATAAATTGTAAGGCCAAAGACAACATTTTGAATCAATTATCAGATCCTGAAATCCTAAAGTTCAGAAGAGCAAAAATTTTTATTATGTTTTATGTAAAAATTCAATATCTGACTTGAACTGAAATGAGGAAATTTGTGGTCTTAATTTATCCCACCTTGTATAAATATTCATGTTTCACTACAGAAATACTAATGCTTAGTACTTATACAAGGTACTGGCCGTGAATCTCTTGGAGGTGTTACACTCTATATAATTCGGTACGTGCACTGAATTATCTTTGTAAAATAGAAATATATTGAAATTTTGAAACATATATTGTACCAAGAATTTCCTGTAGGGACTGTGGACCTGTGTATAACAAATGAGCTGACTAGAGTGAATTCTACCATATATTGTGAGATAAAGATCGTTGCACTTTGGGGAACTATCTCTTTGCCAGATGCACATAAATTGTGACCAGGACCCTTTTCTTTCTTCATTATTGTAGCACCTTTTGGACTTTGGATCCCTGAAACCTCTCCTGTCTCTCAACTGAAGTCTGTGGCAGTAGTCAGCTCTATGTGGATGTGTTCTCATAGAGATGTACCCAGATTTAGTCTGTCTTTGAACCCTTGCATCTACTTCCCAACTGTAGTCTTTCTGTTGCTTGACCTTTGTGCATGCACCAGCTATATACATATGTAAGATAGCATTCAATGGGGAGGACCTTGGATGAATGGGTTATAGAAGCCAATAATAAGTAAATACCTCTGTTCTCCCACACAACCCGATGGACAGAACTGAGACATATTTCATACTTTTCCTCAGACAATCCTATGGGATAGAGCAACAAGTGGCTCACATTGGTAGGCAGATGATGATGTAGCCTTGTTTTGGCTCACTCCCTTCACTACTCTGCTTACATGTTTTCACAATGGAGTGTTTTCCACATTTGCCTGACATTACTCTGTTTCCCTGTCCTTCACGTTTCTTCCCTGGAATCATATTCCCCAATGAAAAACCCACACACAAGCCTTTGCCCCAGGCTTTGCTCTTTATAGAATACCAGTTAAGTCAGCCACATCTAAAATTCTTAAAATAATTAAGTTGGGGTCTATAAGAATCAATAAGAAGTTTGTTCATACATTCTGTAATCCTATATCTTGTATCCATTAATGCGTCAGGCATTGTCACAAGGCACTGAGGAAAGAAAAAATTAGCATACATGGCCCATGCCCTTGAGTCTAGCTGGAGCAAAGGGGATAACCAGGGTGCAGAGACACAAACAAATGATTATAATAACATTTGATTTCTACATCTAAGGCATGTACAAGGTACTGTAGAACTCCAGGGAAGGGAGTGTAACCATGCCAAATGCTGGAGGGTATGGATAAGTTGGAACTCCAAGGCACTGAAGTACTATAGCCAATCTGGAAAATGGTGCAGCAGTTTCTTTTAAAGCTGAAGATACACTTACCATATGACCCAGAAGCCCCAAGTTAGGTAATTTACCCAAGAGAAGTGAAAACAACTGGACACACAATCATGCACATTAATATTTGGAGTAGTATACTCACAATCACCACAATCACCAAAAACTGGAAATAATCCAAATTTCTTCCAATGGGTGAATGGATAAACAAACTATGTCCATACCATGGAAAACAAGTTACCAACAAAACGAATGAACTATTGTACACACAGCAACTTGGATGAAGTTGAAAGGCTTTATGCTGTGCGAGAGAAGCAAATCCCAAAGGTTGCATATAGTCTGACTACATATATACGACATTCTCCAAAAGGCAAAACTATAGTGATAGAGAGCAGATCAGGGTTGCTGGGATTAAGGCAGGGGTGACTACAAAAGGGTAACACTGAAGTATTTTGGGGTGATGAAACTTCTGTATTCCGATTGTAGTGGTGGTTACATAAATCTATATCTTTGTTAAAATTCATAAAATTTCATATCAAAAGGAAAAATCCATTTTTCTTAGTGATAACTTAAAAAATAAAATAAGGGAGCACCTGGGTGGTTCAGTTGCTTGAGCGTCCAGCTTGATTTTGGCTTAGGTCATGTTCTCAGTGGCTCCATGAGATCAAGCCCTGCATTTGGGCTCTGTGCTGACAGCACAGAGCCTGCTTGGGATTCTCTCACTTCCTCTCTCTCTCTCTGCTCCTACCCCTTTCTCTTTCTCTTTCTCTCTCAAAATAATTAAATAAAAACTTTTAAAAACTTAAAATTAAAATAAGAAAGAAAAGGAGAATGAGAGTCAATGCCGTGTTTAGGATATGATGCTTATATGAAGAAATATGTTATATGATGCTGGTTTATTACATGACATGATCTGATATTATGTGACATCACACTGTAATTATGTGATGTCACATTGTGCACAGTGTTATATGACACCACTTTGTCATAGGACATCATGCTGTTTTATATGATGTCGTTTTTCATGATGCACATTATGTGATGTGACATCACTTCATGTTATATGACATCATACTTTATACTCAACTTACACAGCACATCACATCACATTCAAAACAGTAATTCAGTAAAAATAAATGGTCAGATCTCTACTAGCTGAAACCCTGGGAAGATCATGCATCACTTTTGCTCCTGTTCCCATCAGGGGAGTTACTGTAACTCTAAGGCTACTGTACTCCATTTAAAATATATGCTAATCGAAATTTTCTCCTTGTCAACCTAAGTCTTCTATCATGATGAATGCAAATATATGAGTGTATTACAGGATCCCTAGATAAAGTCATTTGTTCAATCCTAACAAAACATAAGATTTAAAATTTTTAAATGTTTTTCTTATTTATTTCTGAGGGGGGGGAAGCATGAGCAGAGGAAGGTCAGAGAGAGAGGGAGACACAGAATCAGAAGCAGGGCTCCAGGCTCTGAGGTAGCTGTCAGCACAGAGCCTGACACGGGGCTCTAACCCACGAACCATGAGATCATGACCTGAGCCGAAGTTGGATGCTTAGCCAACTGAGCCACCCAGATGCCCCACAAAACACAAGATTTAAAAGCAAAACGGAAGCCCCTCAATCATAGATACAACAACCACACAAAAAAGAGATGTGACCTGTTAGTAAAAAGTATGGGCTTCTTGGGCTAAATAGTTTTCATGGTAATCAAGGTTTTTCAAAGCCTATATAGTTAAAAATGTGACTTTAATTTTAAAAATACTGCTATTTATACAATGACCACTACCAAATGCTAACAAAACTGCATGTAAACTAGTATATATTTTTTAGTCTTTTAAATGCATGCTGTGTTCTTTTAAAGTGTAATCCCAAATAAAATTAGAAACAAAATATTCTGGAAACACCCAAGAATATTTAATGGAACCCCTCTGCCCACAAAACAACAGTTTTATTGTATTTGCTTAATCACTAGTGGTGACCACCTCTTAATGTTAAAATTACATTATGTCTGCAGTGTAATTCAAAATAACTACATTGCAACAATAATTTATAAATGTAATACACCAAATGCAATTAAAATTCATGACATTTTTACCAGTTTAGGTTTGGCTTTCTTCATCATTACATCAGGATTCTATGTGAATTGGCTCTCCGGTGTGGACAAAGAACACTTGTCAACTTGGAACTTAGCCCAGGCTGCCTAGCAAATTGGTTTTGAAATCATTTAAGGAAATAAATTCTCAGAGGCTGTGAACACATTATATAAAGCTTAACACTCAGTCAAAAGCATGTACATCATGTTCTATGTGTAAGACTCTAGCAATGTGTCTTTCTACAAGTGACAGAAAAGGGAAATTAAGTTACAATCTAAAGACTTCTAGTGGTAGCCTAGAACCAATGGAGCAATGCCATGGTGTGAATAACAAGCTTGCTCACATTATCTATCTAATTTACAAGGTTAAGAGGCTTTATTTTCTATGGAATTTATCTTCTTCAAATGTTGCAGTAAATAAAATTTTTATAAAAATATATCTTAACAGGGGCACCTGGGTGGCTCAGTCCGTTGAGCGTCCGACTTCAGCGCAGGTCATGATCTCATGTTCATGGGTTCGAGCCCCGCATCGGGTTCTGTGCTGACAGCTCAGAGCCTGGAGCCTCTTTCAGATTCTGTGTATCCCTCTCTCTCTGACCCTCCCCTGCTCACGCTGTCTCTTTGTCTCTCTCAAAAATAAATAAAACATTTAAAAAATACATATCTTAACAGACCTTATTTTGAAGGAAAACCATAAATAAAGTGTTTGGTTAAAGAACATACTCCTTGACAGGACTTCAAACTTATGTTTCTCATAAATCTGTACACTCACATGAAATACATTTTGGAAGTGGTTTGGGTTTTTGTTTTGTTTTGTTTTAAGTAATAACATCAATAGGCATAACTGCTAAATCGGTAAGAAAAACTTAAGGAATGCGGAAAACATTGATGAAGAGTGGAAAGATGCTAGGGTTAACAAGATATCTGGTGAGTTCAATTTGCAAGACAGACATGTGTCCTCAAGTGAGGACACGCCCTACAAAAAAAACACAGGGCTTGAGAAATGGAAAGGGAGAGCCACAGAACTGTGAAAGCAAATGACCTATGGGAGAGTAGAACAGGTTCTTCTGTGTGGGAAAAACGGATGCACCATGGGGAACATGGGTGTGTGTAGACCTTTTGCACTCCTCTGGCCCTTTCAATTGCTCATCTAATCTTCATGTCAAGCTGTACAAACTGTAGGACTCTGACCTTGCTGATGTGACCTCCTGTCTCTTCTGGGGGTGCTTATCAAGCAACAGCTCAAAGATTTGGCTATCAAGTACAAGAGAGATGATAATATCTACCCCATACTTCTTTTAATGTTAAACCCTGAAGGGGCCAAGGACCCATACACTGAGACACTAGGGGCTGGAAAGACCTCTCTCTCTCTCCCTCTCCCTCTCTTCCAGAAAACAAAAAGAGAGGTAGTGGATAAATGTTTCCTTTTTTCCATCAAAGATGGCCACCCTCCATCTCACCCTCCTCACCAATGTCTGGGAATAAGCTTTGAAATCTTCCCTTCCAGACTATAATAGCAATTGCAAAGCCTATAGACAAAAGGTAATAAAAAATTAGACTCACCAAGATCAAGATGAACACCAGGGACAAATGAATTGAGAAAGAACGTGAAGATAACAAATCCCAACACCATCAGGCATTTGGTGAGCAGAATTCTGTCTGATATCCTGTGCTATAAAAGAGAGGAAAACATAAGTCATTTACTGGGCATAATCTTCTGTTTCCTGCAATGTATCCATCATCCTCCATGACTTGAATCACTACAAATTTCTCCTTAAGATGCAAAATACAATATCTTGAACTAGAAAGAAGATGATAAGGTAATGCATTATAATGAATACTATAGATTTGGGATTATAGTATTCAAAATCTTTATTAAAAAGTAAACATAATAAATTTAAAATATAGGACAATCCTTTTATAAAACACCTGACTAAATAGCTTCTCAATACTATGCAGAAAGTACTCCCAGCTCTATCACAAGTATTAGGTTAGATGTTGGCAAAACCACTGAGGAAATAACATGCAACTTCCAGGGACCTGGCCACATTTCCACCAATGCTATGTGCTCACATTCTTTTAATTCAACTTTCCGCCTATTACACAAATCCCTTTCATGGTAGTACTGAGGTTAACATGCTTATGCAGTAACATGACTCCTTCTGAAGGTTCCTACTGTATCCTTTCATGTTCACAGGTACCCTAGAAGGTACTTGGCAGTCCCATAGCCACCAAGATGACATCATTGATAGCCTATGGAGTCATTCAGGGGTGAGGGGAGATGACAAAAGACTCTATAGTACCTTCATTAATCTCAAAGGTGCAAAACTCCTTTAAGTGGGCCTGAGCCACAGAGCAAGATGGGGCAAGGTCTCCAGAGGGTGCTGTGCCCCAAGGGTCACAGGTGTGTGGAGCTGGGGAAGGGAGCAAGACCTGGGCAAACTGGCACAGATGGGCCCTGGGTTGCCAGACCCTACCCAAACAGATCCCTATGTGAATCATGCTCCATCACGTTATCTGACAAATGTGCCATGTCCTTTCTTAAGCATGGTCCTGCCAGCACGTCTGTCTATGTGCTGTCTAGGTGTCAATTTTAGATAGACATAGATGTGTGTGTGTGTGTGTGTGTGTGTGTGTGTGTGTGTGTGTGTGTGTGTTTGTGTATGGATAGAAAGTGAGAGGCAGAGATAGACATTTATGGGTATGCATATGGATAGAGATAGATGTACAGAAAGATGGTACAGGTATAGGTATAGAGATATAAAGATAGATGTATGTATAGGTATAGATTTTCTCTCTGGATTTCTCTAGTCATATAGTTAAAGCTTTTGCCATAAAAACCACAAGCATATTCTTCCTTGTTACACTGGCTCTGGCTGCAGTCCCTGGCCCCTTGCTCACAAATTATGTGGACCACCTTCTGATTATCTGCCCTCCTTCCCCAACCACTGCCAAGGCTTGTGACTCAACTAGCCCCCACTCATCATCTTCTTCCCATTTCCAAGGAAAGCCTGTTTGGCTAGATGAGTCTCTGATGGTGAATTAGGAGGAAAAGGGCATGACACCTCACTTGTTGTAAGGGGAGGCACTACAAATCTTCCATGCAGCCATGCTAATCATAGAAAGGTATCACCATGGGCAGTTCCAGGATCGGAAATGGAGGGAGCAGATAAAAGAACATTCCAGCATCACCTTACTGGTTTAAGTAGAAATGATCCAAAATGTATGTTTATCTCTTATCTTGGGTATCTGTAAAATTTTCTCCTTTTGCCTTTCTGGAAAGGAATTCCAGATAAGATATCTTAGATACAATACAAGTTCCTTGTTTTTCCCTTCCACGTCTCCTCAATCCTCATCTACCACATACACAGAGAGGTACACAATCTCTTCCCTAACTCACAGCCAGCACTACATGGTCTAGCAAAGTAGGCACGTCTGCAAAAAATGGGACCCAGAAAAGTGCCATAGCCACACTCTCCTTTCCTAACCCCAACCATCTCAGGAAGACAGAGATTGGGAAGAGAGACCCAAAGGACACATTATCCATCAGGACCACCATACCTAAATTTCTTTTATAAAGGGACAAAATGTTCCTATCATAATTAGAAAGTGGGTAATCGATCTCTCCCTAGGAAAGAAACTACCTGGATTTGAAATTTCACAAAGATATAAATGTCTCCCAGCAGATCTGGAGCAGAGTTCTCTCAGCTAGGAGCAGGTACTGTGTTCTCAGATAGGCTAAAAGAAAAAGTCTGTGAAAGGAGGAAAATTAGCAACATAACTGTAAAGTTAGAGCCCACCAGAAGTCAGAGCCATATATATGACAGAATGTACACCACACACACCATCTCTGTCCCTAATGCTGTTCTGTCTCACACTGCATGCCTCATCTGTCTTTCTCCACCTCTTCATCCACACAATGGGAACCACAAGACCTGCCTTTTAGGATCAGGGAGGGCTGCAAGGACCTCAGGCACCCAGACAACGTTCTATGCAGGTGCATTAACTATAGAAAGGGCCACTCTATCGCAAAGGGTATTTAAAAAGTTTTAACTTTTCCTATTCAGGACAAAATAGTCCTGTCATGTTTGGAAAATTATTTCCCCCCCATTTATTCCTAGAAATAACTTATGTCTGTGTACAACCATAGGAATAAAAAGAGAAATTACTTTCATTCTTAACTTTGTGTGAAGCAAAAGGTGAATCAGAAATCCCTGAGAAGAAGAAACCACAATACCTTTTTTTGGAGTTCCTGGATGTTGACCTCCCAATTTTTATCTTCCTGTGAGATTTGTCTAAAAGAGAAAAAGGCAGACTCATCATTTTCCTGGAGCTACTGAGTAGTGAGATCAGCAAGGCCACAGTCAGTAGCACATTTAGCATGGACCTTTGGCCTAGATACCAGGCACTAAGTGACACCTGATGTGGCCACATACTGGACACACCTAGTCATGGAAGGTGACTGGTGGACTTGAATTTCTGAATTGGAAGACATTTTTGTATTTCCAAAGAAAAGTAATACAGGAATGAATGGAATGTTAGTAACCAAATGTGCAAGCATGTGTATGTGTGAACATGATGAGCAAAGAGAATGTCAGAATATTGACCAAAATGTGAACAAGGGGAATGACAGTAAGCTACTTTTGTTTTCCTCTTTTTACTTTCTATTTTTCTATAATTTTTCCCAAAATGAAGTTCTTTTATATTGACAACCAAACTAATTAAAGGAAGAAACTGTAAAAGAAATGTCACTTGCCTTAGTGGTGATTTTTATCAGTGGAAATAAATTTTAAAGAACTTATGTGTGCTTCTTCCCTCCTCTGGTCATGGGAACCTCTCAACTGTTTCAGTCACTCTCATTTTTTCCCACGTGCCTTTCCCTTTAAACCTTTCCTATCAGTTCATCTTTACTGCTTTATTTTCTTCCCCACCAACTAGTAAAAGGAGCTATATGGTGGATAATTTATTTTTATGAGCAGTCATATACCATATGTATCAAAAGAGGCTGATCATAGAGCCAGAGCAGACCCTAAAGGAAATCACAGGAGATACAGGCAAATTCTGAAGACAATTTTTTTTTAATAATAGATACAACAAGATCTGCAGAGCTAGCACTTGCCTTAGATCACCCTCATTCTAATCTGCTCCTCAGTGACTATAGCTTCACAAGGCCATTGTCCTCTCCACACCTCAGTTTTCCTATGTGTGTTCAACACAGGATGAGCTGATGGAAAATTGGTGAAACTCTGGGCTCACATGTTTCTTCACAGTTGTAACCCTGAGATACACTGAGTTTATCTTTAACACTCCACAGCAGATGAAGGATGCTGAAGCTTGAAGGTCAGTGAATGAAATATACTAAGGCAATTTATCCCTGCATCTTTCATTTACAAAGTTTCTCCCTTAAGATGTATGCCTGTTTCGTTAAGCATAACACCCTCAAGGTCCATCCATGTTGCTACACATGGCCAGATTTCATTGTTTCTCATTGCCATGTAGTATTCCATCATATAGATTAACCACATCTTCTTGATCCATTCGTCCGTTGACGGACACTTAGGCTCTTTCCATGTTTTAGCTATTGTGGAGAGTGCTGCTATGAACATTGGGGTACATGTGCTCCTATGCCTCAGCATTTCTGTATCCCTTGGGTAAATTCCTAGCTGTGCTATTGCTGGGTCCTAGGGGAGTTCTCTTGTTAGTTTCCTGAGGAACCTCCACACTGTTTTCCAGAGGGGCTGTACCAGTTTACATTCCCACCAACAGTGTAGGAGGGTGCCCGTGTCTCCACATCCTCACCAGCATCTCGAGTTCTCTGATTTGCTCATTTTAGCCACTCTGACTGGCGTGAGGTGGTATCTTAGTGTGGTTTTGATTTGTATTTCCCTGATGAGGAGGGATGCTGAGCATCGTTTCATGTGTCTGTTGGCCATCTGGATGTCCTCTTTGGAGAAGTGTCTGTTCAT
>NW_024081509.1:16433-44966 GCF_003009895.1 Hyaena hyaena
CAAATTTTAGGATAGTTTGTTCTAGTTTTGAGAAGTATGCTGGTGCAATTTTGATTCGGATTGCATTGAATGTGTAGATTGCTTTGGGTAGTAATGACATTTTAACTATATTCTTCCAATCCATGAGCATGGAATGTTTTTCCATTTCTTTGTGTCTTCTTCAATTTCCTTCATAGGTTTTCTATAGTTTTTATCATAAAGATCTCTTATGTCCTTGGTGAGATTTATTCCTAGGTACTTTATGGTTTTTTGTGCAATTGTGAATGGGATCAGTTTCTTGATTTCTCTTTCTGTTGCTTCATTATTGGTGTATAAAAATGCAACCGATTTCTGTACGTTGATTTTGTACCCTGCAACTTGGCTGAATTCTTGGATCAGTTCTAGTAGGCTTCTGGTGGAGTCTGTTGGGTTTTCGATGTAGAGTATCATGTCGTCTGCGAAGAGTGAAGGTTTGACTTCCTCTTTGTCAATTCTGATACCTTTGACTTCCTTTTGTTGTCTCATGGCTGATGCTAGGACTTCCAGCACTATGTTAAACAGCAGTGGTGAGAGTGGACATCCCTGTCGTGTTCCTGATCTCAGGGGGAACGCTCTCAGTTTTTCCCCGTTGAGGATGATGTTAGCTGAAGGCTTCTCATAGATGGCTTTGATGATGTTTAAGTAGGTTCCTTCTATCCCGACTTTCTCTAGAGTGTTTATTAAGAAGGGATGCTGTATCTTGTCAAATGCTTTTTCTGCATCTATTGACAGGATCATATGGTTTTTATCCTTTCTTTTGTTGATGTGATGTATCACGTTGATTGATTTGCGAATGTTGAACCAGCCCTGTAACGCAGTAATGAATCCCACTTGATCTTGGTGGATGATTCTTTTTATGTGCTGCTGGATTCGATTTGCAAGGATCTTGTTGAGAATTTTTGCATCTGTATTCATCAAGGATATTGGTCTGTACTTCTCTTTTTTGGCTGGATCTCTGTCTGGCTTGGGAATCAGAGTGATGCTGGCTTCATAAAACGAGCCTGGGAGTTTTCCTTCGATTTCTATTTTTTGGAATAGCTTGAGAAGAATTGGGATTAATTCTGTTTTAAATGTCTGATCGAATTCCCCAGGGAAGCCATCAGGTCCAGGGCTCCTATTTATTGGGAGATTTTTGATAAGTGATTCAATTTCTTCACTCGTTATGGGTCTGTTCAGATTTTCTATTTCTTCCTGTTTGAATTTTGGTAGTGAGTGTGTGTTTAGGAATTTGTCCATTTCTTGTAAGTTGTCCAATTTGTTGGCATATAATTTTTCATAGTATTCCCTGATAATTGCTTGTATTTCTGAGGGGTTAGTTGTAATCAGTCCATTTTCATTCATCATTTTGTCTATTTAAGTGCTCTCTCTTTTCTTTTTGATAAGTTTGGCTAGAGGTTTGTCAATTTTGTTTATTTTTTCAAAAAACTAACTCTTGGTGTCATTGATGTGCTCAATTGTTTCTTTGGTCTCTATATTGTTTATTTCTGCTCTAATTTTTACTATTTCTCTTCTTCTACTGGGTTTAGTCAGGCAGAAAAGGACAAATATCATATGTTTGGACATATAGGAGGATTAGGAGGAACTTAACTGAGGACCATGGGGGAGAAGAAGGGGGTAAATGGTGGGGGAAAGGGAGAGAGGCAAACAATGAGAGACTCTTGAATGCTGAGAAACAAACTGAGGACTGATCGATGTGAGGGGGGAGGGGGGATATGGGCATGGAGGAGGGCACTTGTAGGGATGGGCCCTGGGTGTTATATGGAAACCATTTTGACAATAAACTATTTGTAAGAAAAAAATAAAAATAAAAATAAATTAAAAAATAGGTGTATGCCTGTTATTGAAGTTGGTCCTCAAGCTGCAATTCAGGGCCCTCCTGAGCCTCAGAACACCAGGTCTTGCTTAACCAGCACCACCTGGGGAAGTGGGTGCTAGGATAGGATGGAGCTGAGACTGCTTTTCTGGAGAGTAAGTCTCTACACATTCCCTGTAGCCTTTCCTCCTACTAACAGAACAGGCTTCAAGACCATACTAGATGACCCTCAAGGGTCAGTGCAGGCACCACACCCAGCTCCTATACTCAGCCCAGGAACACAGGGCTGCTTTCAGCAAATGTGATATGTAAGATCACTCACACTACATTCACAAGGATTTGCATTTCCCTTGCCTTGACAAAACCCTCATCGTGCCCAATTCCCAGGTCTGTGGCAGTAATTATTCAATGTCCCTGAAGGGTAGACATGCTCCTGCTTCTCCTATCAGCTCTCCCAAAGTGAATACATGTTGGAACTCAGCACCTCATCAGAGTTGGAGGAAAAACTCACCCCTTCATTGTTACCTTTTACATCTCAGCTTTGATTAAAAGCAAATGACAGGAAATGAATTGAGTAGGACTTAGGTATTCGTTGAGGTCCCTGAAAATCAACTACTGGGAGAGTATTTTGTTAATCTGTTTGTTATATTAATTGTTTTCTATTCTTGTTATATAACAAGTGTTATGTGTGAAGGTGGACAGGCAGTGCTTGCTTGAGTGTGGATTCAATCCCCAGTGTCACTCTTTCCCAGCTATAGAACCTTGGACAAGTTCAAATTCTCTAACCTTCAGTTCTCTCATCCTTAAACTGGGGCTGGTACCAGGACATATACCAGAGATCTAAGTGAGGGCTAGACAAAATAATGTGTCACAAGAGACTTACACAGCTTCACTGGCATGAAACTAGTGTTACTGTTTTGTAGCACCATGAAGTACTATGAAGGACCATCATTTTAACCTATGTGACTTGTACATTGTGTGGCATTTAGGCACAGTGGGGGTGGTAGTAAACAGGTTACTGATACAATTCAACTATTGAGTACAACGGGTAAAATTGAGAGCCACTGCTATAAACAAGAGTAGCCTAAGCAGGGCCCTGGCATGGTACCTGTGAAAGGTGTGCAGCCTTCGGGTCAGCAGGTGCTCCAGTGCTTGCACCTTCCCCAGGAGCAGTCCCCGAACCGCTGTTTCCTCTCGGCTGGCTGGGCTGATGCGCTGTGCAGTCAGGCGCCAGACATGGATCTCATGCTTTAGTTCTGCAGGAAAGAAAAGCCAAGGCTTAAGTGTCCCACAACCCCAGACATCAGCAGGCACTCACTCCCCTCACAATCTTCTAAGACTAATGAAACACATACTTGATGATACACTGATAACCAACAACCAAACCAAAGCAGTGGGTTCTTAGCATTCATGTTATTGTAATAGAGTCAGGAGATAAAGCCCATATTAAAAAATTACCTTGGATGCAAAGTAATGTGATTTGGGTGAGGAATAAATTCTTGAATATACATATCAATGCCAGCACACAACGAACTTTTCCCCTTTCAGGGAATTATTTCTTGCAACCAGGAGTCTGGATCTCTCTGCTAAAGTCCAGACATTGCCTAATCATTGAAGTAGATCTAGTGAACATTGAAAATACAAGTGTAGTTCTCAGCAAGTTCTCAGTAGGAGGGCATCTGATAAGAGCAGGAAGTAGCAAATGCCCTGCCTCCTGACCAAGCCTCCAAGCTGAACCTGCATCTATGAAAGAACACAAGTGAGATAGACATAGACAATCTTATGAAATGTTCAAATTAACAGAATGAGGCAAATTTTACCCATAAATTCAGACATCTTCTGGTATAGAAGAGTAAAGAGAAAAGAATTGTCAATTCTTGGCTCCTAAAATATCAAAATCTTTTATGAAAATTTACATTTAACTTTGATTTTATAGTTAAAGGTACTACATAAATTTCCCCAAATGTCCACCAAAGAATATAAGGAAGCACAGTATTTTCATCAATCATCTCTTATGTGAAATGTACTATATACAACATCACAAGAATTCAAGATGAAATTAAAAGACAGAACTCTTTCAAGCAGTGCTAGAGCACTTGACAACTAGCTCAGAGCAGAGGCAAGGCATGCCGATTATCTAAATACTGTGAAGTAGCACATACTGGTGGGTTTGATGACTAGGAAAACACCACTGTTTAAGCCCCCTCTATTCCATACACAAGAATTGATCACCTACTACGTAGCAGAGCTACTGCAAACTGTGCCAAAACTCAGAAAATAGAACTGTGACAGAAAAGGGGCACTAAAACCATTTCAGTTAACACATGCTTTTCTCTAAAGGCCTAGCCTTACAAAGATGAAAACTCTTTGGAACTAAGATATATAATGTGTTTCCATTCAGTTCATATTGATACTTTGTAGCTTGCTAAAATAAAAAAATAAATAAATAAACTTGGGTATAATTGAAAAGCCTCTTCAGAGAAATAAATCTCTCCTTTCAAAGAGCATCAAATTTCATTAAACAACCTATGAGGTTATGATAACATTAAAAGGAGGAGCAGAAGGAGGAGAAGAAAACCGAATAAACTAGCCTTCTGAAACACTGAGCACAAAAATACCACACAGGGATAGGAAAGGGGAGATGAGGACAGTGGCTTCAGTGAAGGTGTTTCATCCAATGCTCTGAATCACATTACACAGAAGATATGATTCAAAGCCTATCCATAAAGTACAGAGACTTTCCATTCTGTCTTTCAAGGCATACTGGTGATGGTCACTTTCCCAAGTGGTTGATCAACTTTAAAGAGCTAAACAAGAGCATGGTTAGTCTCTGGGGGCTAGCTCATGCATGCAATGGAGGCTGGGAATCCTCTCCCCATTGATGTATGGAGAAGCAGAGTCTGGGAGTCACTGCTGAATCTGTGAAACTGGCCTTCCCAATCCCCAAGGCTGCTCCAGAGGCAGCCTCAGCCCCTTTGTGCACACCCAGAGCCTAGCTGCCTTCTAATGCATCAAATCAAATATAAAATCAAACAGGAGGAGCTATTCTCCCCAGATAAACCCATACATTAATTCTTAAGCAGTGTACTTTTGTTCTTCTAATTTTGGAATGAAATACATTAACACTTATCAGGGAATTTACTTGAGAGAGGGATTTTGCCCAGGGAAAGGAAGCTCACTGTCTGTACCCAGAACCCAAGTGCATTCCTCCATACCTCTTCTGCCATCTCCACACCTTCTCTCCTCTGCTAAGCTCTAAGACAATGGTTTCAATGGACTACTTGAAATTGCCCTCTGCATCTTGTGCTGCTGGGTTCAGAGATAAACATTCCATCTTCCCTCCAAAAAAATTCTCTCTTCTCTCATTTTCTTAGTTTTTATATGACATCATTAATCTTCCAGGTACGTGATCCTGAAATGTCATTTTGGTCTTATCAGTGCCATTCTTCACTATTTCTGGACTGACCTTATTGGCCACGTCAGATACCATGCTAGATGCTAAAGGATGAAATTAATAAGTTACAGGGGCGTCTGGGTGGCTTAGTCGGTTGAGCAGCCGACTTCAGCTCAGGTCATGATCTCATGGTTCATGGGTTCGAGCCCCGCATCGGCTTCTGTGCTGGGAGATCAGAGCCTGGAGCTTGTTTCGGATTCTGTGTCTCCCTCTCTCTCTGCCCCTCCCCTGATCATGCTCTGTCTCTCTCTGCCTCAAAAATAAATAAACTATAAAAAATTTTTTTTAATTAATAAGTTATAGGATGGGCCTCCAACAAGTTAGAAAGAGATATAAGATATATCATAAACATAATCCAGGGCAGTACTGGGCCACAAATGCAGTTCAGGATATACTGGTATAGTTCTACAGGGTCCATTTGTTCCTTTCTCAGGTCATCAGCTTGCCCAGGCCTCATCTCCTCACACTTACTGATACTTATTGCTCCTCAGCAATCTCTAACTGGAGTCAATTCCTACCAAGTCACCCATGGTTAATCATAAAACACTGCTTATTCTATCTATTTATTCTATAGATAGATATCTATAGGTAGATAGAGTTACATAGATAGATATACAGAAAGAATAAATCTTACCTATCTTCCTATTTACCTATCTTCTAGGAAGATAAATCTATCAAGGCTGATTTATTCAGAGAGATAGTATAGACAGACAGACAGACACAGATTCCTTCTTTCAAATTGGTTTCCCATGGCTTGAAGAATAAAGCCAAAGTTCTTCAGGGAAGACTCTAGATCCTCAAATGGCAAGTGCTTTTGTGAGCTATGACCCTGCTTTACAAGTTCTTACCTTTTCCATGCTGGCCCCTGACCAGGAGATATCATCAGATATCCAATCTCCACTTCTCTGATTACTGTCTCTATCTTCCTGAACTTTTCAACCAACCTCTTACAGCATTACTTGGGGTTACCATATACATGGTGCAAAAAGATGAAGACATTACCATGTAAGATATGCTCTCTCACAGGATGTGGGGGCTGCCAGAAAGCCTAGAGGAGGGTCATCTAGTTCCAAGTGATGAATCTCAGGGGAAGATGCCAATGCCAGGAAGTGAGAAATGGAATTATACTACTGTAATTTCCTTATAGTTTATGTTAAGCAGTAAAATATCAATTGAAGTCAGTAGTATAACTATCACTAGATTCACAAAACACAACTATAGCCAAAAATGTAACAGCAAAAAGAAAAGGTAAAATGGAATGTTTTTAAATATTCAATTAATTCAAAAGAAGGCATAAAATGAAGGGAAAAGGGTAAAGAAGAGAAGGCACAAATAGAAAACAACATGATGATACACTTAATTTTAGCCATATTATTAATCATATTTAATAGAATCTAAACATACCAATTAAGAGAGAGATTATCAGGAATTGGATAAAAAAGCAAGACCCAAGTGTTAGCTACTTCCAAGAAATGCACCTTAAATATAGAGATAAAAGAATGGAAAAGATATACTACCTTACCATCAGTCAAGAGAAAGCTGGAATTGCTATATTAACAAAAAAATAGATTTCAGAGCAAGAATATGAATATAGATAGGGAAGGTCATTTTATAATGATAAGGTGCTAATTCCTCAAGAGGAAATAACAATCCTAAATACTTATGTACCATAATAACAAAATTTTGAAATATAAAACCAAAAATCATAACTGCAAAGAGAAATAGGCAAATCCACAACCATAATTAGAGATTTCTATTTTCATCTCTCAGTAATTAATAAAACAAATGGATAGAAAATCAGCAAGAATATAGAAGAGCTTCAATAATATTATCAGCCAACTTGACCTAATTGAACGTACTGACAACACTCTACCCAACAACAGCAGAATACCTACTCTGCTCTGGTGTGTACAGAATATTTACAAGGCTAGACATTCTACCCATAAAATGCCTTAATAACTTTAAAAGGATTCAAGTTTTACCAAGTATGCTCTCTGATCACTCAGAAATTAAATTATGTAATTGGAAAATATCCAAATATGTAATAAATAAGCACATCTAAAATATCCAAGGGTCAAAGAAATCAAAAGGGAAATTAGAAAGTAATTTGAACTGAATGAAAATGAAATAAAACATAAAAATTGGTAGGAGGTCACTAAAGTAGAACTTGGAAGGAGATTTAGAGCACTGAACACATGTATTAGAAAAGAAGATACATATAAAATTAATAACTTCAACTTCCAATTTAAGAAACTAGCAAAAGAAGAATAAATAATTCCAGAGTAAGAAGAAAATAAATATCAGAGCAGAAATCATTTAAAGATTTAAAAAATGTAGAGAAAATCTATATAATCAGAACCTCATTCCTCGATATCAATAAAATTAATAAAACTCTAACCAGACCCATCAGAGAAAAGCAAAGATAGGAGAGGAGTTAAGATGGTGGCTCATTAGGGGGATCATATGCTTGCCTCTTCTCTCAAATAGCTAGACAGTTATCAAATCATTCCAAGCACACAGGAAATCAATCTGAATTCTGAGAGAATAAACTATAGAACTAGAGGGAGAAAAGAAGCCACATTGTGGAAAGTGGTAGGTGCAAAGACATGATTCTGGGGAGAAAACAATCATGAGTGCTGGGAAGGGGAGGGAGCTAACTTGATCTTGGAGAGAGGAGAGAGGGAGATAAACAGAGTGAAAGCAGCACACGGGACTGCACAGGAGAAACATTTCCCCAAAACCACTGACTGTGAAAACTAGAACAGCTGACTATCACAAGTTTTTACAAGCAGCAGAGCTCAAAGTCTATTTTACAAGTCCATGCCACTGCTGGATGGAAACTGGCAGGCATAGCTATTTTGTTGGAAAGGAAGGCAGAGGCCAAGGAGCAGACAGTGTGGTCTGAGGATCCCCTGGGTCACACTAGGAGAGACAATTTCCCTTCTTGGAGTGTAAAAAAGTTGGAGGGTGCCAACACGCTGCCCCATTCATTAGCATAGGAAAAGAGACATCTGCTGAGGGCAGCAAATCTTGGTGCCTGGTTTTTGGCTGCACTTTAACATAAATTCTGAGCCTCTGTGCCATCCTACAACTGCTTTTCTGGGACAAACCAGAACCAGCTGCAGCATGGCAAGACCCTTCCGCAGAGGATCAGCATGGATCCATGCTGCACTAGTTTCCTAAAATTTGGAGTTTTGAAAAACAGCCACATGCCTGAGATAAAACATAGGAGTACTGTGCTGCCTGGCAGGCAGACAGCTTGGGCACAAACAAGGTGAATGCAGGGATCTGATGGAAGTCAAAGGCACAAAAGGGAAGACTGCTTGCTCTTCTGTGAGGGTTTCTAGATCAGTGGGCAAAGATTCCCTGCTCCAAGATGAGAGTGTGGGGCCTCCCACTCATCAGCACTAACAGACTTCAGTGAGCAACACAGTATCCCCACTGGAGGCTGGAGCTGCTTACATCAAGCCCCACCCCACTGCATCTTGCAGATGCATCTTTACTAGGGCAAGTCAGTCTGTGAATCAGCAGTGCAGTCCCTTCACCTAGAAGACCAACACAAAACCCTCACACACACCAAGTCTATAGAAAGCTACAAATTTTCAGCTCTAGTGGAAATAGGATCATCAGAGTGCAAACTCTGAAAAATTTCCTGAAGCACCAGGCCATGGACAGTGTAAGACCTCTTCTTAATATAGCTATTACTGTCAGGAGCAGAAAATATAACAGGCTTTCCTAACACACACACACACACACACACACACACACACACACACACACACACACACTGACCTAGACAAACTGACAAGACAGAGGAATTCACTCCTAAAGAAAGAACAAGAAGAAGTCACAGCCAAGGATCTAATCAAAACAGATATAAGTAATATGCCTGAACCAGAATTTAAAACAACGATCACAAGGATACTACCTGGGGCTTAGAAAAGCATAGAAGATACTAAAAAATCCCCTTATTACAGAAATAAAAGATGTAAAACCTACTCGGGCTGAAATTTTTAAAAATCCTATGACTGAAATGCAAAACAGACTGACTGAAATGACAACAAGGAAGGATGAAGCAAAAGAATGAATCAGTGGTAAGGAAGAGAAAATTATGGAAAATAACAAAGCTTAAGAAAAAGAGGGAAAGAATGGTATTGGATCCTGTATGTAGACATAGGGAACTCAGTGACTCTAGAAAATATCATAACATTTGTATCATAGGTTTTCCAGAAGAAAAAGAGAGGGGAAAAGAGGCAGAAGTTTATTTTAGTAAATTATAGTTGAAAACTTCCCTAATCTGGGGAAGGACATAGATATCTAAATCCAGGAAGCACAGAGAACTATTAAATTAAACAAAACCCAGCCAATGCCAAAATATATCATAGGACAATTTGCAAAATACAGAGATAAGAAAAGAATCCTGAAAGCAGCAAGTTAAAGAAACCCCTAATCTACAAGGAAAGAAAATTCAGGTTAGCAGTAGATCTGTCCACAGAAACCTGGCAGGCCAGAAAAGAGTGGCAGGTTATATTCAACATGCTGAATGGGAAAAAACATGCAACCAGGAATACTTTATCCAGCAAGGCTGTCATTCAGAATAGAAGGAGAAATCAAAGTTCCCCAGACAAACAAAAACTAAAGGAGATTGCGTCCACTAAACCACCTCTGCAAAACATATTAAAGCAGATTATTTGCGTGGGAAAGAAAGACCAAAAGCAACAAAGACTACAATGGAACAGAGAAAATCACCAGAAACACCAATCTTACAGGCATTACAATGGCACTAAATTCTTTTCTATCAATATTACTGTGAATATAAATGCACTAAATATTCCAATAAAGACAAATAGGGTATCAGAACGTTTTTTTTTAAAAAAGTCCCATGTATATGCTGCTTACAAATGACTCATATTAGACCTAAAGACACCTGCAGATTGAAAATGAGGGGATGGAGAACCATCTATCATGCTACTGGACATCAAAAGAAAGCCAGAGTAGCTACTTCTACCAAACTAGATTTTAAAACAAAGACTGTCTTTTTTCCAAAATAATAAACGTTTAGAGGAGGCAAGATGGCAGAGAAGACTAGTTATGGGTCTGTTCAGATTTTCTATCTCTTCCCGTGTGAATTTTGGTAGTGAGTGTGTGTTTAGGAATTTGTCCATTTCTTCTAAGTTGTCCACTTTGTTGGCATATAATTTTTGATAGTATTTCCTGATAATTACTTGTATTTCTGAGTGGTTGGTTGAAATCAGTCCATTTTCATTCATGATTTTGTCTATTTGAGTGTTCCCTCTTTTCTTTTTGAGAAGCCTGGCTAGAGGTTTGTCAATTTTGTTTATTTTTTCAAAAAACCAACTCTTGGTTTCATTGATCTCTTCGACTGTTTCTTTGGTTTCTATATTGTTTATTTCTGCCCTGATTTTTATTATTTCTCTTCTCCTACTGGGTTTGGAGTGCTCCTGTTGGTCTCCCTCCCTCTAGTTCCTTTAGGTGAGCTGTTAGATTTTGGACTTGTGCTTTTTCTAATTTATTGAAATAGGCCAAGAGTTTAATGTACTTTCCTCTTAGGACTGCCTTTGCCACATCGCATTGAGTTTGGATTGTTGTATTTTCATTTGTTTCCGTATATTTTTAAATTTCTTCTCTAATTGCCTGATTGGCCCATTTGTTCTTTTGTAGGGTGTTCTTTAACCTCTGTGTTTTTGGAGGTTTTCCATACTTCTTCCTGTGACTGATTTCAAGTTTCATAGCATTGTGATCTGAAAGTGTGCATGGTATGATCTCAATTTTTTTTTATTTATCGAGGGCTGCTTTATGTCCCAGTATGTGATCTATCTTGGAGAATGTGTCATGCGCACTTGAGAAGAAATTGAATTCCAAGACCTCAGGATGTAGTGTTCTAAATATATCTGTCAAACCCATCTAGTCCAATGTGTCATTCAAGTCCATTGTGTCTTTAGTGATTTTCTGTCTAGTTGATCTATCCATTGCTTTATATATTTAGGTGCTCCCATATTTGGTGCATGGACATTTATAATTGTTAGTTCTTCCTGATGGATAGACCCTGTAATTATTACATAATGCCCTTCTTCATCCCTTGTTACTGTCTTTACTTTAAAGTCCAGTTTGCCTGACATAAGATTAGCTATACCAGCTTTCTTTTAACTTCCAGTAGCATGATAGATATTTCTCCATCCCCTTACTTTCAATCTGAAGGTGTCCTCCAGTCTAAAATGAGTTTCTTGTAGACAGCATATGGATGGATTGTTTTTTTTATCCATTCTGCTACCCTATGTCTTTTGATTGGGGCATTTAGTCCATTTACATTCAGTGTTATTATTGGAAAATATGGATTTAAAGTCATTGTGTTCTTTGTGGGATTTATGTTTGTGGTGGTGTCTTTAGTATCTTGTGTTCCTCGCAACATTTCCCTCAGAGAGTCCCCGTCAGGATTTCTTGTAGGGCTGGTTTTGTGGTGACGAATGCTTTCAATTCTTATTTGGAAAGACTTCTATCTCTCCTTCTGTTCTGAAGGACTGGCTTGCTGGATAGAGGATTCTTGGCTGCATCTTTTTTCTGTTCATCACATTGAAGATTTCCTGCCATTCCTTTCTGGCCTGCCAAGTTTCAGTAGATAGGTCTGTCACCACTCTGATAGGTTTCCCTTTGTATGTTAGGACTCTCCCTAGCTGCTTTCAGAATTCTCTCTTTGTCCTTTTATTTAGCCAGTTTCGCTATGATATGTCATGCAGAAGATCAATTCAAGTTATGTCTGAGGGGAGTTCTCCGTGCCTCTTGGATTTCCTTCCCCAGCTTGGGGGAAGTTCTCTGCTATAATTTGTTCAAGGACTCCTTCAGCGCCTTTCCCTCTCTCTTCCTCTTCTGGAATTCCCATGATTCGGATATTATTCCATTTTATTGTATCGCTGAGCTCTCAAACTCTCCTTTCGTGTTCCTGGATCAGTTTATCTCTCTTTTTCTCAGCTTCCTCTTTTTCTATAATTGTGTCTTCTAAATCACTTATTCTCCTCTCTGTCTCTTCAATCTGTGCATTGGACGCCTCCATTTTGTTATGCACCTGATTTGCAGCATTTTTTAATTCATCACAACTATTTTTAAGCTCCATAGTCTTTGTAGAAATAGTTTCTCTGATGTCTTCCATGCTTTTTTCAAGCCCAGCAATTAATTTTATGACTATTGTTCTAAATTCTTGTTCAGTTATTTTGCTTATATCTGTTTTGAGGAGTTCTTTAGCTGTCAATTCTTCCTGGAATTTCTTTGGAAGAGAGCTCTTCTGTTTCTTCATTTTGGTTTGCTTTCTATCTCTTGTTAGTTTCCAGAGCTTGTTATGCACTCTGTTCTCAAGTCATTCTTATCACCAGGGTGGTTGGGAGAAATCTGGCATAACTGAACAAGGTAACTGTCTAAATCTCCGTTGATGTACAGCTATGCCCACACCCTCATCCATTGGATTGACTGGATATCCATTGTGATCAATTTCCTTAGCTCACTCTTGTTGCAATTCTTTCCATCAGAAAACTAAACTAAAATATTAAATTATCTCATTTTACATATACTAGTTGATGATAAAACATTCTGAACATCTCTAACTGGTTGTTATGGTTTGAATTGTGTTCCGCCCCAAATCCATGTGTTGACATCCTAATCAGCAATATCTCAGAATGTGTCCTTATTTTAAAATAGTGTTACTACAGGGGCACCTGGGTGTCTTAGTTAAGCGTCCGACTTTGACTCAGGTCATGATCACATGGTTAGTGGGTTCGAGCCCCTGTTGGGCTCTGTGCTGACAGCTAGCTCGGAGCCTGGAGCCTGCTTCGTATTCTGTGTCTCCCTCTTACTCTGTGACCCTCCCTTGCTCACGCTGTTTTTCGCTCTCTCTCAGAAATAAATAAAACATTAAAAAAATTAAAATAGTGTTATTACAGGTGTAATTAATTAAGGTAAGGTCATAAGGTCATTAGGGTGGCCACAATATGACTGGTGTCCTTATAAATGCGGACATATGGATATAGTCACACACAGGGAGAATCTACCAAGTACAGTCACCATCTAATGAGTGAGAGGGCTGGTAAGAAAACCTTTAGATCCTTACCTATTCATACAAAAATGGTATTAGATTATCTTACTAAAGATAAAGAAAATCTGAAGTCCTGTACAACACAACGACAGAGGAATAACAGGATGAGAGAGGTAAATATACAACCTATGAGCTCTGTGAAGACACCCCACCATCTGAAACTACAGAAAAAGAAATGCACCTTTGTTAATGTTCTCCTGTCCCCAGATGTGCTCTGTTACCTGTGCAACCTGCACAATGTCCTGTATAGGTCTGGCTGAGGAGAGTATGGCTGCTTCCCAAATAATCTATTGCTTCTAATATATCCTCATCAGTAATGTTTTCAATAAAACATTTACCAAAATTTTAAATGAGGAAAATGCAAAGCTATAAGATGTTCATGAGTCCTTTTCCTGCTAGTTGGTGCCTCACCAATGTATTGTTGAATGACATGGTACATTGTCCTCTGTGCTGGATCATGAGGTCACTTTTATATCACATTTAATCTCAAAGTATGACATATTTGAACACTAAAATCTCTATACTATGCTACTTATGTTGTATACACGTGGTTTAATGATGTCATGACATGCGAACTATATACCGTGGCCACTGCCTCCCATATTTCACTCTACAGGAAACTAAAGACGCATGGCCCGTGGATTTAAAGCCTCTGAAAGCACAGTGCATACCAGAATACAGATGGGAACATACCTCAATATGTAAGAAAACTCCTGTCTGTCTGTGGCAATTCCCTCTGGTAAATATATATATATATATGATAGTAAACTTTGAGACTATATGAGGAGGTGCTTATACTCACCAACAATATCACTGGGCTCCTTGTTATAAAGTTTTTTGTTCCAGAAAAGGAGTCTGAGGAGTGGAAAGGAGAACAGCAGAATGAGGCAAATCCCAATGAACATGTGTGCAGTAAATCCTGCGAATTCCAGGCCCTGGAAATAGGAAAGAGGAAATGAAATGACAGATGGGACTTTCCCCTGAAATAACAGATGGCACACCTCCCTCTTCAGGGATCACCCCCCACCTGAGGGATCCAGGAAAGGCAGAACACCAAGACCCAACAGAGGCAGGCATGTCAGCATAGTGGGTGTTAGCTCGGGGGCCACAGAGCCCAGCACAACCCCCACGGAAAAACAGGTGCTCTTCTTTGCAATATTGAAAATGCTTAAGATTTGTTTCTTTCATGTTGATAAAACAATTCCAACCTGAATAACAAGCAACCTTAGGAGAAAACAAAAACAGACTGTCACAGACAAACTCAATCATATCTGAGTCTACCTTCACCACAGGACTGACACATTCTCTCAGGACAAATAAAGACTGACAGGGGCAAAACGTAAAACTATGTGGCAACATTTGGGGTGCCTGGGTGGCTCAGTCGGTTAAGTGTCCGACTTCAGGCCGACTTCAGGCCGACTTCAGGTCATGATCTTGAAGTTCATGGGTTCGAGCCCCACATCGGGCTCTGTGCTGACAGCTAGCTCAGAGCCTGGAGCCTGTTTTAGATTCTGTATCTCCCTCTCTCTCTGACCCTCTCCTGCTCACATTCTCTCTCTCTCTCTCTCTCTCTCTCTGTTTCTCTCTCTCAGAAATAAAACATTTAAAAAGTTTTTTTAAAAAACTATGTGGCAAATGGACCTTGAGAGCTTGTTTGGAGGTTCTAGCAGGGGAGCGCAGCTACTCATATACCCTTGACCAAAGAACGGTCCTCCTCTGTCGGGGAAGGTCGTCCTCTTCAACCGAGCACGCAGCTTCAGGAGGGACGCACATGGAGTGGTGAGGGAGGAAGGGGACATCCGCCTAGCATGGAGGAGGGCACTTGTGGGGATGAGCACTGGGTGTTATATGGAAACCAACTTGACAATAAACTATTTGCAAAAATAAAAATAATAAAATAAATTTTAAAAAGATTAAAAAACTATGTGGCAATATTTGCCCATTTCAAATAAGCTGTTTTTTTTAAATTTAATTTAAATCCATGTTGTGTGAAAGAGCATCCTCGGCTGGAGAGCACAGGATGATGTGAGCAGTGGCCATCAGGACTGAGGTGGTTCAGAGTGTCCCTCTTGGCCACAAAGGGCCCAGGAAAGAACTTCTCTCTCCCCTCACACTTCCTTTGCCTGTCTGCAGAACTCTCTGCCATGGTCAGCTTCTGGGGATGTCTCTCTTTTGGGGCAAAATCTTTACTAGGTTAATCTGAGATTAATCTGTCAACGAATAAGTCAGCAGCAACATTGGCTGATTTTCTCTTTCTTTTACTCCATGCTTATAGCTTCAGCAGATATGTACAGGTGATCCCTGAGCCCTCAACATGACAAATAAGGTTTCTGTCTCCATGAAGTTATCCATGAAAACCAACTTCTTACAGGTGAGAACTCTTGCTCTTATCTGCAGTGTCTATGGAACACTGGTGCCACAAAAAAGGAGGTTAGAGTCCCAGTGACAAAGCACAGGTATGGGGGTTACCTCAGAGCAGGAGGGACCACAGTACTGAGGCAGATATAAGTGCTCACGCAGAATGCTGGAAAGTCTCTTTACACGGGTAGGAGGGTGAATTCTGGGGGATAGAGGGGCAAGTCCAAGAGAATGTAAGTGAAGACCTTGAGAGACAGTGCCCAAGACATAGGTAAGGAAGACCATCTTCCAAAGGCCTGCATTAGGAGGAGAAATGTTTACTGTATTGTTGCTTATTAAAATTTATTTGTCCTTCTCACTTGTTGAAAAGATCTAAAACCACTTCTAAATTTACAAAAGATATAATATAACTAGAAGCCATTATCAATAAAGTTGTGTCAGAGTTTAGGCTTGACAGTGTACAATAATTTGAAGTTCTTAATCTCTTACAGTTAGTTATCTGCACATTCAGTGCTTACCCTGGAAAACAGCATTATGAATTAATTAATGACCATATAAGCCTTCACCACTTCTCTGTAGTTCTTCAATGAGTATATTACCTTGGACTTTGTGTTCATCTATGGAGCTTATACCCCAAACATCTGGTTTAAAAAGGTCCATGATACTTTCATAGACCCCTCAAAATCTTTTAATTTCTTCTAAAATTAAAAGTAAAAAGCATTTCTTGAGGGGAGGTGGGCAGGGAGATTGGTTAAATAGATGATGCGTGTTGATAAGGGCACTCATTGTAATGAGCAATGGGTGTTGTATGTAAGTGATGTATCACTAAATTCTTCTCCTCAAACTAATATTACACTGTATATTCACAAACTGAAATTTAAATTAAAAAGGGGGAGAAGCAAAATAAGAACTTTTGATTCAAAGAAAATGGCTTAAAATAAAATATGAATATATTTGTCTTTATATCAACTCAGCCATAGAACATAATTAATATTTTTTGAAGGAAGCTGTCCACTAAGGCAGAGGTATTTGCATTCTGAGTAATTCTGGGTCCTCTTTTGAACATATTAACTATAATTTTTTGTCTTGTTAGAAACAATGGGCAATTGAAACAAAAAGTGAGGGGTAGAATAAAGAAAGAAAATGACTAAGGGAGTCCTGAGAGGGCCTCCACAACAAAACAACACAACTTTTAGTAGAAGTATTTGGTTGCTACCAGAGTTGTAATGGGTGTATTTATCAAGTAAGAACAATGCAAAGTGGGAAAATTCCAGCTGGAAACTTTAAGAGATAATACAGGCAGGTGAAATATATCATGAGATGTAAATATTTTCACTAAACTTATTAGGTGCATGAATCTGGGCCACCTTGCTGCTTTACACATCTCTGTAATTTCCTACTCTTCTCCTTAATGTTCTCAATAACAAAACCACCCACTATTACATTTCCATCAATATAATGCTTAAATTCAGCCCTTTCTTGCAAGGTGCTGGTTCTATTTTGTCCCCTTTAGTCTTGTTTGGTGCTCTTTTGGTTTTGGATCCACTTAGCTACTTTTTTTCTTAAGTTTCTACAAAGTCCTCATTTGACAATGGAAGTGGTCAAAACTTGAGGCATGCAAAACTATGAAAAGATGATCCCCTCAGAATTAGATTATAACACCCACAGCTTCATAAATTACATATATTCAAAGGGGATATACGTATCACTTGGCTGAGTGACTCAGCCCACCAATATCATTTTCTAGGAGGCATGCTTTCAGGCTAACTCTGGAACAAAGTCAAAACAGTCAGTTGGGTTGGAGAATAGTGTAGCTGAATTTGATGAATGTTTTAGTAAATATCATGGTGTAATTTGAATACTGAATCATGTCTGGAGACTCAATAAGTAGAAGATGCCCAACTCTGTAGAGTGGGTGTGATGACAGGAGGAATCTGGTTTGGGACATCCTTCATGTGAGGGATACATGGAGTATGTGGAGGAGAGGTCATGACATACATGGATCTGAGGAAGGTAAAAACCTCTGAAAGAGACATGGAAGTGAGTGATCTCAACACACAGAAAACAAAGCAAGCCATGGAGAGCATGAGCTCCACTAGAGAATGGTGACCCAAGAGGAAATATTGTAAAAAGAAAAAATAAAAATAAAAAGAGCAGAACTCCAAGGCCCAAAGATATTGTAGATCCATGTGGAATCGGAAAACCCACAATGGAAACTAAGAGTAAGTGACAGGAAAGGCAGAGTAGGAAGCACCATCAAAGTTGTTGGCTGATGGAGTAGAAGAAAATCATGGTGGAATAGCAACAAAAGAACATCCCAGCATGCATAGTGCATGGTGGGAAAGGCCTGAGGAATGTCCCAGTGTACACATCTCTGGGGCACCATTGAGAAAGCCTTCCTCTGACCTATGAGATGTCATTCAGAAACACAGGGGACATGGCTCCCCTAAACAGATTTTTCAACTGTTATTTAAAAGATAGTTGAACAGTTGTGTTCGCCACTAATGATTCTCCCTAGAACAAGCATAAAAGAGTAAATGTAACTAGCAAAGGAGAATTACATCCCTGTTAGCCCACTGGGAGATGAAGGGACAAGACGTTATTGCAGGTGGAATACTACAGTGTAGGAGGACCCTGGAAGTCTTCCCACCTACCTGTTCAGTACTGGAAATCCCACAAACAAAGAACCATCCCAGGAGATCTGGGAGGAGGGAACAGGGTACATTGGAAAAACTTTCCTCATAACTTCCTATAATTTCTTCCTAATCCTCAGGGAATGTGGAAGAATTTTCTTAATGACTTCTTTTAGTTTTCCAAATTCCAGTACTGTTTTTTTTTATTACTCTTCTGAATTACATATAGAGTATTAACTTCCCTTACTAATATTTTAAAAATTAATTTTTATTTTATAATCCTTTTTTCTTCCTAGTTCAGTTCATAGATAACAACCAAACAATGAAGAATAAATGTGCGCACAAATGTGTGGCTGTGCTATCGTTGATAATGAGGTTTTATAAATTAATCTCTGCTGAAAACACTATCCCTGTAACTGTAAGTTCATTTGTGTCTCTATACAAATAAGTATTCTCCTATCTCTAAGCTACTGTAAAATAAATTAAAACAATACTCTGTTATCCACAAAAGGACATTCATTAGATACCTTTCCTATGATATACAGTTTAACCCAAAAATTCAAGAAAAGACATTAAGTAGAAGACAAGGAATTCCATCTTCAGTAAAACAAGGATAACCCTAAAGCCATTTCCCTAGAGAATGTCACTTTGGCATAAAGCTGTTTGAGAAGCCTAGGCTGAGTCTCAGTGCAGAGAGGGTGGTCACCTCCAGGGTCCTCTGTGGATTTTTATGAGAAACTAACCTTTCTCACTTACTGTCATACTTAAACTCTGGATATTTACAACAGCATGTCAACATGTCATGGAGGAATATGGAACTAGTCTGAGAGACTGCTCTTTCCCTTCAGCTTTTTATATGACTTGTTAGAGACCCCAGACTCAGAGCCTATCTTGGGTCACATTCCACTGTGTATCTCAGAGCATTCAAAGTTTAGGACTCTAAAGCAAGGCTCAAAATGATACAGTTAACTCAGTTTGTGTCCAAGAAAGAAATCATGTTCAGGACTTTACATTAATACTAATGTGATGCTGGCCAGGAACAGCTAAGCTGTTGCATTAATATGTTGTCACAAGAAGATGAAAAAAGGAGACAAATAATAGAAACTGAAAGCCAAGTTCTAAAAACAATCTAATGAAATGCAGTAGGCATGCTCTTACTTGAACTAGTTCTATACCTATTCCACTATAAATTTTCTATTGAACTTTTTAAGGTTTTAGCTTTTAAATTTATGTTTGTGATCCGCTTTTTTTTTTTTTAATTTATTTCTGAGAGAGAGAGACAGCGTGAGCAGGGGAGGGTCAGAGAGAGGGAGTCACAGAATCCGAAACAGGCTTCAGTCTCTGAGCCGGCCGTCAGCACAGAGCCCGACGTGGGGCTGGAACCCACGAACCGTGAGATCATGACCTGAGCCAAAGTCAGAGGCTTAACCGACTGAGCCACCCAGGCGCCCCTGTGATCCACTTTTGAGTTAATTTTTAGGTAAACTGTAAAGTGTGGATTCATGTTCATTTTTCCTGCATATGAATGTCCAATTTGCTCCAGGACCATTTGTGGAAAACAACAACAATTCCTTCCCCACTGAACTGGCTTTCCACCTTTGTCAAAAATCATTTGTTCATCTATGTGGGGGTCTATATCCAGACTCTACTTTATCTCACTTACCTATTTACTTTTAGTGATGCTAATATCATACTGTCTTGGCTATTGTAGCTTTATAATAAGTCTTGGAATTAAGTAGCACTAGATATCTCAATTTGTTCTTCCCATTAAGAGTTATTTTTGGCCATTCTAGACACTGAATTTCCATATAAATTTTAGAATCAGTTTGTCAATTTCTACCAAAAACAACAACAACCCTGCTATGGTTTTGACAGAGATTGAATATATCTGTAAGTCCATCTGGGAAGAATTGATATGTTAATAATATGGGGCCTTCTGATTCATCAACAAAGAATCTCTTTCCATTTAATTAGGTCTTCTTTAATTACTCTGTAATATGCTATAGTTTTCAGTACACAGGTCATGCATATATTTGGTCAGATTCACCCTGAAGTATTTTACATATCGATGCTAATTTCCAATTGTTTACTGCTAGAATATAGAAAACCCCTAATTTTTCTATATTGATCTTGTATAGCACACTTGTCAAATTCATCTTTTATTTCTAGAAGCTTTTTTTACAGATTCTTTCAACTGTCTATATGGACAGTCATGCCATCTGTAAAAGACTTTTCTTCCTTTCTGATGTGGATGATTTGTATCTCTTTTCTTACCTTAATGTGTCAGCTAGAGCCCCCACGAAAATCTTACACTGAAGTGGTGAGAATGGACATCTTTGTCTTGTTTCTATCTAAGGAAAGAGACACTCAGTTTTTCACATCTAAGTATTATGCTAACTGTAGAATTTTCAGAGGTGCTCCTTATCAGACTTATGAAGTCTCTTATTTTTTAGTTTATTTAGAGATTTTAAGCGATATTGGATGTTGGATTTTGCCAAAAGTTTTTCTGCCTCTATTGAGATGATCATGTTAATTTTATCATTTAGTTTGTTAGTGAATTACACTGGTTTTTCAAATATCATACCAATGTTTCGTTCCTAGTATAAATTCTATTTGGATATGATCTATTATCTATTTTATATTAGTAAATTTGATATGCTAATATTTTTAAATTAAAAATTCAAAAATCTATATTCATAAAACATTTGTTAATACTTTTCTTATACTGGCTTTGTCCACTTTAGGCATCAGGGACTCATGGAATGAGTTGGAAAGTATTCTCTTGTCTTTAATTTACTGTAAAGTTTTATGTAGAATTGGTATTATAGCATTATTTCTTCCTTAAGTATTTGGAGAATTCACCAAAGAAGACATCTTAACCTTGGTCTCTCTGAGTTCTATCTCCTAAACTCAGGGAGTCTGATGAGCTCCACAATGGTTTTTCCCTCTCTGTACTGCATCCTGGAAATTCTATCAAGGCAGTGAACTGGGGCAATGATAAGATTCACTTCATTTGCTTCCCATTTCTCAAAAAAACCCACTGTTTTTTGTTTGTTTGCCTAATGGCCTGTATCTTGATTGCCATTATCTGGTTTTGCTTTGTTTGGGGTTTTGTTTTTTGGATTTTCATTAATTTTATTTTTGGATGTCTCAAGCATGAGAGTAAACCTAGTCCCCATTACTCTATCTTGGCCAGAGCAGAAACTGTGTTATCTTTTTTCATCCATGTGTATCTACATACAACATTCTGGGAAACTAGATGCACCAAAACGTTAAGAATATTTATCTCTGAGTGGTGAGATTATGACAATTTTTTAAATTTGTTTGTGTGATTTATATTTTCTACAATAAATGTAATACTGCAAATTAAAAATAAAGCAGTATTTTTCTCTAAAAGCAGCTCTCTTCAGGGCACCTGGGTGGCTCAGTCGGTTAAGTGATAAACTTCAGATCAGGTCATGATCTCGTGGTCCATGAGTTTGAGCCTCCCATTAGGCTCAGCGCCAACATCTCAGATCCTAGAGCCTGCTTCAGATTCTGTGTTTCCCTCTCTCTCTGCCCCTCCTCCCATTCACACTCTGTCTCTCTCTCTCAAAAATGAATAAATGTTTAAAAAATTAAAAAACAGTTCTCTTCAAAATGTATGAGGCCTATCCTGGGTGACAGGTGCCCCTAGAACAGATCACAAGGCTCTGCCACCTTCTCATGTGCTGTTATAACATGATACTGAGCATACTGCTCAGTTCACACAGGAAGCCTGGTTAAGTGTTGCCAGGGTTTCCCAGGGTAACTAGGGAGTATTAAAGTTTAGATAAGGCGCTTAAGTCATATCCTGAATCTCAATACCTTAGAGCCATGCTCAAAGGCTTAAATACTTTTTATAAAAGATAGCACCAACACACATAAACATACTGGCACACTTCAACAACACACACATAAACATATCATCTAAAATAAATGATACCAATTTGGAAGCATTTTTGCTGACACTTCACAGAAGAGATATGGAGAAAATCTACCAATGAATGATAAATGAAAATTATATCATTTTAAACTCTTTAAGATATATAAAATGCTATTTTCTTTCTTTTTTTTTTATTTCTAGGAGAGAGAGAGAGAGAGAGAGAGAGACAGCGTGAGCAGGGGAGGGTCAGAGAGAGAGGGAGTCACAGACTCTGAAACAGGCTCCAGGCTCCGAGCTGGCAGTCAGCACAGAGCCCGACGCGGGGCTCGAACCCACGAACCGCGAGATCATGACCCAAGCGAAAGTCGGACGCCCAACCGACTAAGCCACCCAGGCGCCCCATATAAAATGCTATTTTCACTCTCTAATACTTTGTTTTTACTTTAGTATACAAAAAATTATGTTAGTATTTATAAGAGCTTTCCAAAATTCCTAAATACCTTCATTTTACAACTCTTAAAAAAATCTTAAGTTCTTCATCAGTAAATTCATCCACCACATTTCAAAAATGTGAAAGACAGATTATTTTATTTTTAATATTAGTTGGAAGAAACCCCAGTTCCCATTAATACAATGGGAACATCATCTACTATGCGTAAGTGTATCATGTTATACATCCTTTTCTTAATAATTTATCAGAATGGAAATGAATCAATTCAAACCACTTCACTCTACACTGAAGGATCAGTCACCTAATCTTCCTTCTCAAGATAACCAATAGCACTTGATATTAAGAAGTGACATAGAAGAGTTTAATTTATAATAAAGCCTCCTCATTGGGTAGAATGGTAAATGGGCAAGTAAGTTGGGGTCTATATTTATTGAAAGCAAACCTATTACACTGATACATACCATCTTTCTCAACTCCTGGTTGGAAACAATAATGACATTTGGTGGGTCCCCAATAGCAGTGGCAGCTCCTCCAATATTTGTGAAGATCACTTCTGCAATTAGGACTTGTCTTGGATCAAGGTTGAGCACCTCACACAATCTGTCACAAATGGAGGAAAATAAAAGTAGCCATGCTCTTCAGTTGTGCAACCTAAATATTTTTAAAACAGTTAGGTATATAAGGGAGGTACACACACGACCCTTTAGGAAGTGCAATGCTGGACAATGAACAAAGGCAATCTTTATAGAGGTACCGTTGACCCTCAGCATTGCATTTCTCTGAAAGTCAACCAACTACCCACCTTAATAATCAGTGTGAAAATGTACTCTTATCAACCTCCCACAGATCTGGAGGGAAAACAATCCCCTGGGTCCAGGCCCTGACACAAGTGAATAGGTGCTGGCCACTAGACCCTTCTGAGTCAGGGGTGGGGCAGAGCAGAAAGTACCACAACTCAGTACCTCACACCAAGCCTACCAATCTAATTGATTACCCACCTTCCCTTTCTCAGATGCTGTCTCCTTCTCCCTCCCCTCTAACTACCCATGGACTTCTTCCTTAGAGAAGGAGCACACACTCTATAGCTGTGGTTCCCTAACTTGACTAACACTAGATTTGTCTGGAAAACTTTGAAAGTCCTGCTGCCTGGCCCATGACAGACTAACCCCTGAGAGTGGGCCTAGGCAGTAGCAGTCTACAGGCTCCCAATGTGGATCCAGTGAGCAGAAAGTTGAAAAATATTGAGACCCCTGGGTGGCTCAGTCATTTAAGCCTCTGACTCTCAATTTCAGCACAGGTCATGATCTCACAGCCATGAGATGGAGCCCTGCTCCACTAAGCATGCAGCCTGCTTGAGATTCTGTCCCTCACTCTCCCTCTGCCCCTCCCTCACTTGTGTGCTCTCTCACACATGCTCTCTCTCAAAAAAAATTAGAAAGATGATAGATAGATAGATAGATAGATAGATAGGAAGGAAGGAAGGAAGGAAGGAAGGAAGGAAGGAAGGAAGGAAGGAAGGAAAGGATATTCTATTCAGATGTAGATACCTTGTCTCATTCGTATCTCTCCCCTCTGCTGGACTGGACACTCTGGTCATTGGTTTGCTTAAACAGTTACATTTAATCCATTCTCTAGATGCATATTCTACACCTACACTGGTACTTTTCTATCTCTCTCTCTCTGGAGTAATCAGACTATATAGTTTCTCTGAGTAACACTATCCTCATTTCTTTCTTGTCACCTCCTACCATATTCTTCTATCTGTCTCTGAATTAAGCCTCTTAGTCTTGCTGTCTGGTTACTGTCCAATTTCGCTTTCTCCCCTCCCTGACATTTCTCTCAGTGTATATGCTCTTCCATCAGCACTGTAAACACCTTGCTCTCTATTTGTAGCTGGGAAGTCTGTTTTTATACTTTTAGACTGCCTTTTGTGTTTTGGTTTTTTTCTTTTTTCATTTCTCTTTTCTTCTTCGTCTTTTTCTTATTTTCTTTTTCTTTTTCCCTTTTGGTTTCCTCGTTTGTTGGATGTGTCTCTGCGTTTGCGTGCCTTTGTTACCTGTGTGTTTGTCTGTCTGTTTTCTCTTTGAGGGCTACTTCAAGAAACAAGCCAAAGTACACATAGTGGAGAGTCCCAAATACCACTACAAGTAAGGAAATAAAATAATCAAATAACAAGAGACAACATTAAAAGAACACTTCCTTAATGGACAGGCCCTAGACAGTCAATAAGCCTTCCTTAATATAGCAGTACTTGAAGGTGCAGAGCACATGACAAGCTTTCAAAACTAACAAGAGACACAAAGCTAGCCAAAATGATGAAACGGAAGAACTCTCCTCTAAGAAATTCAGGAAGAAATGACAGCTAAAGAGCTGCTCAAAAACAGATATAAGCAACAAAACTAAACAAGAATTTAGAACAATAGTCATAAAATTAATCGCTGGGCTTGAAAGAAGCATGGAAGACATTAGAGAAGCTATTGCTACAAAGAGTATGGAGCTTAAAAATAGTTGTGATGAATTTTTAAAAAATGCTATAAATCAGGTGCATCATAAAATAGAGGCGTCCAATGCATGGATTGAAGAGGCAGAGAGGAGAATAGGTTAATTAGAAGACACAATTATAGAAAAAGAGGAAGCTGAGATAGAGATAAACTGATCCAGGAACACGAGAGTTCGAGAACTGAGTGATACAATCAAATGAAACAATCTCCGTATCATAGGAATTCCAGAAGATGAAGAGAGATGGAAAGGTGCTGAAGGAGTTCGGGAACAAATTATAGCAGAGAACTTCCCCAACCTTGGGAGAGAAGTATATGTTGAAATTCAAGAGTCACAAAGAACTCCCCTCAAACATAACTTGAATCGATCTTCTGTATGACATATCATAGTGAAACTAGCAATATATAATGACAAAGAGAGAATTCTGAAAGCAGCTAGGGAGAAAAGGGTCCTAACATACAAAGGGAAAACTATCAGAGTGGTAATAGACCTATCTACTGAAACTTGGCAGGCCAGAAAGGAATGGCAGAAAATCTTCAATATGATGAACAGAAACAAATGCAGCCAAGAATCTTCTATCCAGCAAGCTGGTACTTCAGAATAGAAGGAGAGATAAAAGTCTTTCCAAATAAACAAAAATGGAAAGCATTCGTCACCACTAAACCAGCACTACAAGAAATCCTGAGGCGGGGGGGCACCTGGGTGGCTCAGTTGGTTAAGCATCGAATTTGGCTCAGATCATGATCTCATGGCTTGTGGGTTCGAGCTCCACATCAGGCTTTATGCTGACAGCTCAGATTCTGGAACCTGCTTCAGATCCTGTGTCTCCATTTCTCTCTGGTCATCCTCTGCTTGTTCTCTCTCTCTCTCTCTCTCTCTCTCTCTCTCTCTCTCTCTCCCTCCCTCTATCAAAAATAAATAAACATTTAAAATTTTTAAAAAAAAGATACCCTGAGGGGGACTCTATGAGGGAAATGTTGCAAGGAACGCAACGTATCAGAGACACCACCACAAGCATGAATTCCACAAAGGAACAATGACTCTATATCCATATTTTTCAATTATAACACTGAATGTAAATGGAATAAATGCTCCAGTCAAAAGACATAGGGTAGCATAATGGATAAAAAACAAAATCCATCTATCTGTTTTCTATAAGAAGTTAACTTTACAACTGAGGATACCTTCAGATTGAAAGTAAGAGGATGGAGAAATATATATCATGCTACTGGAATTCAAAAGAAAGCTGGAGTAGCTATACTTATATCAGACAAACTGGACTTTAAATTAAAGGCAGTAACAAGGGATGAAGAAGGGGATTATATAATAATTACAGGGTCTATCCATCAGGAAGAGCTAACAATTATAAATGTCTATGCACCGAATATGGGAGCACCCAAATACATAAAACATTAATCACAAACGGAAAAAATCTTATAGATAAGAATATGTTAATAGCAGGGGACTTTAATACTCCATTTACAGCAATGGATAGATCAACTAGACAGAAAATCATTAAAGACACAATGGACTTGAATGACACATTGGACCAGATGGGTTTGACAGATATATTTAGAACTCTACATCCTGAGGTCTTGGAATTCACTTTCTTCTCAAATGCGCATGGCACATTCTCCAAGATAGATCACATACTGGGACATAAAGCAGCCCTCAATAAATAAAAAAAGAATTGAGATCATACCATGCACACTTTCAGATCACAATGCTATGAAACTTGAATTCAATCACAGGAAAAAGTATGGAAAATCTCCAAAAATATGGAGGTTAAAGAACACTCTACTAAAAATGAATGGGCCAATCAGGCAACTAGAGAAGAAATTTTAAAATATATGGAAACAAATAAAAATGAAAATACAACAGTCCAAACTCTATGGGATGCAGCTAAGGCAGTCCTAAAAGGAAAGTACATTGCACTCCAGGCCTATTTCAAGAAATTAGAAAAACACAAGTACAAAATCTAACAGTGCACCTAAAAGAACTTGAGGGAGAGCAAGCAGAGCACCCAAAACCCAATAGGAGAAGAGAAATAATAAATATCAGACCAGAAATAAAAAATATGGAATCCAAAAAAACAAAAAACAAAGCAGTTGAACAGATCAATGAAAACAGCAGCTGTTTTTTGAAAATGTAAACAAAATTGACAAACCTCTAGCCAGGCTTCTCAAGAAGAAAAGAGAGAGCACTCAAATAGACAAAATTATGAATGAAAAAGGACGTCTTACAACCAACCGCTCAGAAATACAAGCAATTATCAGGGAATTCTATGAAAAATAATATACCAACAAATTGGACAACTTAGAAGAAATGGACATTCCTAAACACACACTCACTACCAAAATTCACATGGGAAGAGATAGAAAACCTGAACAGCTCCATAACCTAGTGAAGAAATCAAATCAGACATCAAAAACCCCTCAACAAATAAGAGCCCTGGGCCAGACGGCTTCCCTGGGGAATTCTACCAGACATTTAAAACAGTTAATACCCATTCTTTTCAAGCTATTGCAAAAAATAAAAATCAAAAGAAAACTTCCAGACTCATTTTACAAAGCCAGCATCACTTTGATTCCCAAGCCAGACAAAGACCCAGCAAAAAAAGAGAACTACAGGCCAATATCCTTGATTAATACGGACACAAAAATCCTCAAGAAGATACTTGCAAATCGAATGCAACAGCACGTAAAAAGAATTATCCACCAAGATCAAGTGGTATTCATTCCTGGGTTACAGGGCTGGTTCAATATTCGCATATCAACGTGATATACATCACATTAACAAAAGAAAAGATAAAAACCATATGATCCTGTCGATAGATGCAGAAAAAGCATTTGACAAGATACAGCATCCCTTCTTAATAAAGACCCTCGAGAAAGTCGGGATACAAGGAACTTATTTAAACATCATAAAGCCACTTATGAGAAGCCCTCGGCTAACATCATCCTTAAGGGGAAAAACTGAGAGCATTCCCCCTGAAATCAGGAACAAGGCAGGGATGTCCATTCTCACTACTGTTGTTTAACATAGTGCTGGAAGTCCTATAATCAGCAATCAGACAACAAAAGGAAATAAAAGGCATCAGAATTGCCAACAAAGAAGACAAATTCTCACACTTCACAGATGACAGGATACTCTACATAGAAAACCCAACAGACTCCACCAGAAGCCTACTAGAATTGATTCATGAAATGAGCAAAGTTGGAGGGTACAAAATCAACATACAGAAATCGGTTGCATTTTTATATACCAATAATGAAGCAACAGAAAGACTTATCAAGAAACTG